>NC_073693.1:230074186-230159182 GCF_029784155.1 Uranotaenia lowii | reverse complement strand
TAATAGCTAAGATTTTGATTGATAACTGTAGTAAAATTTTTAGCAGTACCGTAGTCCGGGGTAAAATTGATAACTTTTTTCAATATATTTCGATTATTTTTTCTGTTAAGGGGAATGTGTAATGTTTTATATTTTTAAAACCAGTACTGAACTCCTATGAACGTAAAACATGGATGTAGATATTTATTAGACTCCTTTAAATTTGATTTAAAAATCGTTTTCGTCTCTGTTCAGAATTTGATGCTTTGAGGTGACATTGATCAGTCTCTATTAGAGTGTCATTTTGACACTATTTCAAGTTTGAATGCTTGTAACTTTTTTCAGAAGCTTCAAAAAACAAAAATTTCTTCGGGACCCTAAATGAATTCAAAAGTTCTTCAATATTACATCTTTACTTTATTTATGGTTGAACCCTGGAAGCCTGGACAAAAAAACTCCCTTTTACGACTTAGAGTGTCATTTTGACACTCCAAAAGTAAAAACCATTTAAGTCGTTTGAATTATTATGAACTTCATATAAAACTTATATCAATAGAAACCTTGTAATGTCAGTAAAATATGTTTTGATCATTATATATAGCTAAAGCTTCTAGTTTTCTCGTTATTCAGCATGAAAGAAAAAAAATCCGAAAAAACATGCCTCAGAAAAACTGCTGTAGTTCATATATTACACGTCCAAAAAAATATTTGCCTGATACATATGAAAGCTGAAGTTAATGTCTACATCATGGAACAAAGAAATATTTTTTTAAATTTTTTTTAATGAAATGGTCACAAAAAGTTCAAAAAAATGGTCTGAAAACCCTACTTTTCATTCGATTGCTAGTAAATGCTGTTTGAGCGATGGTAGAGTTTTTTAAAAAATATGACTACAAACTTTATTAAAATTCTAATATTTTGCTGTCTTTAGATTTTCGATGCAACAAAAATTGAATTTACTGGAATTTTTCAAAGTGTACTGCTTTGCGCGATTTTTTCACTAATTGAAATTTTATCTGTTTTTGTGGTCCACCGTCAGGTTGTACCCGGATTTTCAGTACTTTCTCGCCGTTTGAAGCAATTAAAACTATATCCATTGAAAAGGGAATTTAATCTACATTCTAGTGAGGTGCAACAATTCACGCTGTGAGATTTCATAAAAATATGAAAATTATAAACGTAAAATCATTCCTGAATTTCTAGAACTACAAGCAGCGCATCCAGCAAAAAGTGTTTGTTTGCCCTCCGATTAGGTACGGTGGGTGGTGATTCGGCCAGAGAGCGAAGCCGACAGACGAAATAATGATGCGTGTCGTACGTTTCTTGGTTGGAAATTTTCTATTGATAGTAGTTCACGTTTGCTTGTCACGACACGCATCATTATTTCGTCTGTCGGCTTCGCTCTCTGCCCAAATCACCACCCACCGTACCTACTCGGAGAGCAAACAAACACGTTTTGCTGGACGAGGTGCTTGTAGTTCTAGAAATTCAGGAATGATTTTACGTTTATAATTTTCATATTTTTGTGAAATCTCATAGCGTGAATTGTTGCACCTCACTAGAATGTAGATTAAATTCCCTTTTCAATGGATATAGTTTTGATTGCTTCAAACGGCGAGAAAGCACTGAAAATCCGGGTACAACCTGACGGTGGACCACAAAAACAGATAAAATTTCAATTAGTGAAAAAATCGCGCAAAGCAGTACACTTTGAAAAATTCCAGTAAATTCAATTTTTGTTGCATCGAAAATCTAAAGACAGCAAAATGTTAGAATTTTAATAAAGTTTGTAGTCATATTTTTTAAAAAACTCTACCATCGCTCAAACAGTATTTTCTAGCAATCGAATGAAAAGTAAGTTTTTCAGACCACTTTTTTGAACTTTTTGTGACCATTTCATTAAAAAAAATTTAAAAAAATATTTCTTTGTTCCATGATGTAGACATTAACTTCAGCTTTCATATGCATCAGGCAAATATTTTTTTGGACGTGTAATATATGAACTACAGCAGTTTTCCTGAGGCATGTTTTTTCGGATTTTTTTTCTTTCATGCTGAATAACGAGAAAACTAGAAGCTTTAGCTATATATAATGTTCTAAACACATTTTACTGACACTACAAGGTTTCTATTGTTATAAGTTTCATTGTAATCGGTTAGATATAAAAAGAGTTATGACGATTTTAGCATGGAGTGTCAAATTGACACTCCTAGTGCTGATTAGGGTAATGAAATCTAATGCGGATGAGGGTTAAAGAGGATACAAAACACCTTCATAATATTCACATATGCAAATTTATCAATTTAACCTTGATTTTTAACATTTTATTTTAAAATATTTATAATCGAAGAAATAATTATGATGCTGCCTACTTTCAGGGGCAAAAATTATAATAATTGCTAAATAGTTTGAGCTTCAAAATACATCTGAAATTTAACCTTCACACATTCCCCTATGCCCTCCCACCATTTCCATTTTAATTTTCTCTTCAAAGTCATCGATTTGATAGGGTTCCTATCCATTTGTCCAATACGGGCTTACTCTTGGAAAATGTCCTTATTTTTTTTAATATAAAAAAATTATCATTGAACGACTATAAAAATAGCACCAAAAGTGTTCATATTCAAAGAAAAAACATTGTTCTTTCACATTAAACAACCCGTTTGCTTCTAAGTGCTTTTTGGTATCATCAGGCGAGCTGTTTTTTGCGAGCCTTGAAAAATATAGATATTTTAAGATTTTAAAATAAGATTTTTACTTAAAGCAAAAAATTTCAAATACAAACCAAATTTTGCCTATTTGATACTCAATAAATAGGCTTTCAAATGAAGAAAACAGTGTTCAAAAATTCAAACTATAGACTGAGTTATTGATGATAATGTGGAAAAGTTTATAGTTGGTCAAATTCACCCCGGTGATCAAAGTAACCCCTTTTTTCGGTAATTATAAAAAATGTAAGCTATATTTTTATCAAAATTTGTAAACGATTTTGAAAAAATTACATGAACGATAACCAGATTAAAGTGATAATATATGAGATCTTTTTAAGCATTTAATAATAATCCAGATTAAAGAATAAAATAAGCTAAAGTAAATGTAGTCTAAAATTTTTATTTTTTAAAATCAAGACAACGTTTATAATTTGAAAATTAATTTTTTCTTCAAAATTTCGGAAATCAAGGAAATCTAGAAAATACATAAGAAAATAAAGAAAATTAAGCAAATCAAGAAAATAACAAAAATAAAAAAAAATAAGAAAATTCAAGAAAAGAAAAATATAAGGAAAAAAAAATCTAGAAAATCAAAAAATCAGGAAAATAAATAAAAACCACGAATTGCACGAAAATCAAGCAAATATTAAAAATATTAAGAATATCAAGAAAATCCAAAAAATCGAGCAAACCAAGAAAATAAAGCAAATCAAAGAAATCACGGAAATCAAGGGAATCAAGAAAATCAAGAAAATCACGAAAATCAAGAAGATCAAGAAATTAAACAAAAATCGATAAAATCAAGAAAATCAAAAAAGTCAAGAAAATCAAAAAAAATCAAGAAAATCAAGAAAATTATAAAAATCAAAGATATATTAAGAAAATCAAGAAATTCAAGAAAATCAAGAAAATCAAGAAAATCAAGAAAAGCAAGAAAATCAAGAAAATCATGAAAATCAAGAAAATCAAGAAAATCAAGAAAATCAAGAAAATCAAGAAAATCAAGAAAATCAAGAAAATCAAGAAAACCAAGAAAATCAGGAAAATCAAGAAAATCAAAAAAATCAAGAAAATCAAGAAAATCAAGAAAATCAAGAAAATCAAGAAAATCACGAAAATCCAGGAAAATCAAGAAAATTAAGAAAATCGAGAAAATCAAGAAAATCAAGAAAAACGAGAAATTCAAAAAAATCAAGAAAACAAAAAAATCGAGAAAATCAAGAAAATCAAGAAAATCAAGAAAATCAAGAAAATCAAGAAAATCAAGAAAATCAAGAAAATCAAGAAAATCAAGAAAATCAAGAAAATCAAGAAAATCAAGAAAATTAGGAAAATCGAGAAAATCGAGAAAATCAAGAAAATCAATAAGATCAAGGAATTAAACAAAAACCAATAAAATCAAGAAAACCAAGAAAATCAAAAAATTCACGAAAATAAAATAAAATCTAGAAAATCAAGAAAATCACGAAAATCAATTTAATAAAAAAAATATAAGGAAAATCAAGAAAATCAAGAAACTCAAGAAAATCAAGAAAATCAAGAAAAACATGAAAATCAAGAAACTCAAAATAAACAAAAAAATCAAGAAAATCAAAAAAAAATTAGAAAATCAAGAAAAGAAAAACAAGAAAATCACGATAATCAAGAAAGTCAAGAAAATCAAGAAAATCAAGTAAATAAAAAAATCCAAAAAATCCAAAAAATCAAAGAAATCAAGAAAATTGAGAAAATTTGAAAATTAAGAAAATCAATAATATCAAGAGAATTGAAAAAAATCCAGAAAGTTGAGAAGATCCAGAAAATCAAAAAAAAAATCAAGAAAATCAATAAAATAAAAAAAAAACATATATTTAAGAAAATCAAGAAAATAAAAAAAAAATCAAGAAAATTAAGAAAATCAGGAGAGTCATGAAAACCAGGAAAGAAAAATAAAAAATGATCGACAAAATCGAGAAATCAAGAAAATAAAGATCATCAAGAAAATCAAGAAAATTTTAATAGAAAGAACATTAAGAAAATCAAGAAAATCAAGACCATCAAGAAAAACAAGAAATTCAAATAAATCAAGAAAATCAAGAAAATCAAGAAGATCAATAAATTTAAGAAAATTAAGAAAATCAAAACAATCAAGAAAATCAAGAAAATCAAGAAAATCAAGAAAATCAAAAAAATCAAGAAAATCAATAAAATCAAAAAAAACTAGGAAAACAAAAAAATCAATAAATTGATCAAAAACCAATAAAATCAAGAAAACCAAGAAAATCACGAAAATCAATTTAATCCAAAAAAATATTAAGAAAATCAAGAAAATCAAAAAAATCAAGAATATCTTGAAAATCAAGAAATTTAAGAAAATCAAAAAAATCAAGAAAATCAAGAAAATAAAGAAAATCAAGGAAATCAATAAAATCAAGGAAATCTAGAAAATCAAGAAAATCAAGAAAATCAAGAAAGTCAAGAAAATCAAGAAAATCAAGAAAATTAAGAAAAGAAAAAAATAAAAAAAAATCTAAAACATCAAGGAAATCAAGAAAATTGAGAAAACTTGAAAATCAAGAAAATCAAGAATATCAAGAACATTGAAAAAAATCCAGAAAGTTAAGAAAATCCAGAAAGTCAAGAAAATCAAGAAAATATAAAAACAAATTATTAAGAAAATCAAGAAAATTTAAAAAAAATCAAGAAAATTAAGAAAATCAGGAGAGTCATGAAAAATAAGAAAAAAAAAGAAACAAATGATCGTCAAAATCAAGAAAATCAAGATCATCAAGATCATCAAGAAAATCAAGAAAATTTAAAAACAAAAAACATGAAAAAAATCGAGAAAAATCAAAAAAATCAAGAAAATTACAAAAATTACGAAATCCAAACAAACAAGGAATCAATTAAATAAAGTTAATTAAAAAAATCAAAAAAATCAAGAAAATCAATAAATTCAAAAATATCAAGAAAATTTAACAGTTCGTTAGAATATGCATTTAAAGGCAATTAGTCCCCAAAAAAGTGTCAAAAATTGTCCGTACACTGATGCTTAGAATATGGTTAAAATGGTTCATTTTTTCCAGAACCCAGCCAAGCTTTTAAGGATTGTTCTTTATGCATTTTTTTCCTCATGTCATAAGTGAGCTAATACGAAAATAGCTTTTGTGAAAGTAAAGTTTTATTTTCTTATTTCTTTTTGTAAATGTGCAATTTACTGTAAGTATCTATAAGTTTGTAAGTTTTTCTTAAAAATTTGGGGTCGTTAAAAATTTGATGTGTTAGAAATTTAAATGATAATGTACAGGCGTTAGATTAAACCAGAAGAAATCACAATTCATAGTCCATCAACAAATATCTCACACTTTACCAAAAGTTGGCACTAAGAAATCAGTTTGACCTCAGAAAATACCTTTTTTTATCAGATTGTTTATAGAAAGATAGTTCAATTTACATCACTTCTATTGATGTATAAAATATAAGAATGGAATAAGCATTTACTGAGAGAATAGAGAAAACTATTCTGATTTTTTTTTATAAATCGAATTTAACCTGAACTGCGTTGAGTATTATCTCAATAAGTTTGGTTGTGACTTTATTTTTCGAAAAATGCCATGTATCAATGTATCAATTTATTGAGACTAACTTGTTATGTAAAATTGTTATGTTATGTCACATTGTTATGTAAAATCACTTCTCTATCCAGATAAATTTTCCTATATAACAACCTGCCAAATCGAGCGTCTTACTGAATTCATTTTATTTCCGAACATCCTCATCAACTTGAATGTCTCACTTTCGGGTTGGTTTTCCCGTTCATTAAATAGATAATGAATGACATTAGACTAGGTGGATGAAGCGTCTTCGGTCGGTCGGTTTTGCGCTAAGCGAAACCACAAAACTTGCATACCTCGAGTGTCATAATCTTAAACCTTTTGACACGCCTGAAGCCAGAACACAATCCCTTTCGGGTTAAATTTCCCAAGAATTCCCAACGTGACGTTCCCGGCTGTCTGTTTTTGGTTCGCCATTCTCGCCGGCTAAATTGTTGTAGGTAACCCAAGCTTAATATAGCCCAGATGCAATGGGGTTTTGGGGTAAGGATTTGTATCGTGAAGAGGGGCAACGATGGCACACATTAGTATGCAACAACAGCCAGAAGCCAGCAAACCAGAAGAATTATGATTGCCATTAGTATGTTGGGTTGGCTTTCTGTTATTTTTCCTTGCCTACCTCTTTCGTAGCAGTAATTCAGCCCTTTTTCTTGGGATTGCCATTTCGCTAATCGCTTTGAAGCAAGTCGCAAACACAATCTCCCCCTAGTTGTATTTTTTGTTTTGATTCTTTGAGGTTAAAAACTGGAAAAGTCGGCTGTCCCTTTGAGGGCAGTTGAAGTAATTCCAGGGACTTCGGAGGCAAATTTTAATTTAATGCAGATTTAGATGTTGAAATATCTTTTCTAGTCTGATGAAACTAGTTACATTTTAATTTTGAGTTTTTTTTTCATAGCATACAGAAATAATTTGAAAGTATCTTCATTCAAGTATTATTTATTCCATTAAAGACAGACAAGTTTCTAACATGACTTGAACACCTAAATAACATTCTTTTTTTTTTTAATACAAAAACACTATTTTTTTCTTTTTTATGGGTATTTTGTCCAATCAACAAAAGTTAGATTGGACAGCGCCTGTATAGCGCAAGATCATGTTGATGTGATTTATATCAGTCACCAAAATTTAAAAAAAAAAACAGTATTTTAATAAACATTTGATTGCGAGACAACATTTAAGAAAAAAATTGAGAAAAATTAAACTCTTTTTAACAAAAACTCATTGCACAATACCGAAAATTTTTCGAGTTAGGTGAAATTTGGCAACAGTATTGGAAATTGCAAAAAAACAAAACCAGAAAGTTTGGTTATGATCTGAACAAAACTTTGGAAGTGAAGTCAGTCGAATCACCAGTAAACGGACAATTTTTGACATTGGTTTGAGGACTACCAGTCTTAAATTGAATGTTTCTTACTAACGGGTAACATTAAACAACACTTTAAGTTTTTCTTGTTAAAATATAAATGAATATCGTCCAAAAAGAGTTTAATTTTATCAATTCTTTCTTGCAATGTTGTGTTGCGATGTTGTCTTGCGATTGAATGTATTAAAGTCTGCTTCATTTAATATTGGAACACAAACAATTGCGTGTAGTTCAGTCATTTATTAACGAATTCATAATTTGTTTTTCATACAAATGTAGCATTTTCTTTACTCTTTCATAAAAAAAAATAAAAAAAATTATTCATTGCTGTTTCGAAGAAATTCTCGTACTTTTCCCGTAATACGGCACATTAGGCGGCGCACACCCTTTTCGTCCACCGTTTTTGGCGATTTGATTCCACCAGTTCTTCATTTGAGTCATGTTCCTAACAAGTTTTCCCTTTGCCTTAAGCCTCCGCTTCGTGATTGCCCAGTATTTCTCTATCGGCCGGAACTGGGGGGCAGTTTGGGGGGTTGAGGGTCCTTCGGTATTACGCTGACCCCGTTCGTTTGCGTACCATTCCATAACCGTTTTGCTGTAATGGCAGCTTGCGAGGTCCGGCCCAAAACATTACTGGACGGTCGTGGGCACGAATAAACGGCAGAATCCGTTTCTGTAGGCACTCTTTTTTGTAGACTTCTGATGTCATTGTCTTGTCAGTGAGAAAGACTTTGGTTTTCTGTCCACAACTGCATATCCCCCTGCCAAATCATGTACTTGCGGGCGAATTTATCCACAAACCACGAACTTATATTTTGCAGGTACATCCCCCCCGAGCCGTCGCCAAATAAAATTTTTGACCTGGGATTTGCCCAAAGTCCGCCTTCACGTAGGTCTCCATCGTCCATCAGAATACATCCGTCGAACTGGGTCAGCACTTGGTCGTACAGCTTTCGAGCACGGATTCTGCTTCATTGTTTATTCACATTGTTCTGCTTCAGCGTCCCGATTTGGCTGTTTGCTGGCTCCGGAATGACCTTATTCCTTCCCGAGAGACGAATTCGTCGCACCCGTACTGTGAGCGGCCTGGAACTTATGGCCAAATCGCGGTCTGAAAGATTGGGATTCCTCTTGACGACCTTGATGACTTTCCCACGCAGTTTCCGGTCGACAGTTCCACTCCGACGCTTCGAATGCGGCTTCCGAGCCGTCGTCAATGTTTCCTTGTACTGCTTGATAACACGCCATACGATATTTCTGGGCATTTTAAGCTGTTTAGCTAGCTTCGATGCCGACAACAATGGATTTTCAAGAAAACTGTGCACAATTTGATCTCTCCGTTCGGCTTCCATGGCGGTTGTTTACAAAATGCAATCGTTTTTTGTTATGACATAAATACATGGTGAAATGAATTTCCCGACACGTGGGTGAAAAAAGTTTCCAAATCCGTCCACTAGGAGCGCCACAATGAGCAAAAGAATTTGTTCCAATATTAAATGAAGCAGACTTTAAACACATCAAAATGTTCTAGCCTTATACTGACGATTATCCAATCATACCGGTGATACTGCAAGCCATAGAAAAGTACAACATTATTCTGATTATCGATCCAAGAAGTATACTGTTTAGTGCTCTTGATGCAATTTTAACTATTTGATTTAGTGTTCTTAGTCATAACTTGTAGAATTATAATTTAATACTTGTAGTTGTTTAATTTTGAGCGTGAAGTGATGGTATTGAATCGTATAGTTATAGTTTAGAGTGTAAATTGGTAAACAAAAACACGTGTAACCACTTAAACAAAAACACAGCAAGACAACAACAATTTAAGTGGCAAACGAAAGTCGTCATTCCATTGCTGTACCTGACCTTCTTCTCCAGCTGATTCGGCGCAGCATTAGCAGATTCTGGTGACTTTTGGAAGGTGAGAACAATCGAATCACCTTGCTGATTCGGAAACACTCATACTTCACTGTATCAACCGTCAGACATCTTGAGACAAACCCGGTGAAAACGTAGACGGAGGACTGTGCCCAGCTCGAAGGAAACAATTGAAAAAAGAAGACGAAAGAAACTAACCGTACAGTAGGGACACAATCGAAACCCTCACCGGGCTTGTGATATAGCTCAGTTGGCAAGTCTGTTGTCTCCTGAGCCGATGTCCGTGAGTTCGAGCCCGAGAGTAAACATCGAACACAGTTGTGCCGGATAAGTTTTTCAATAACGATCCGCCAACTGCAACGTTGATAAAGTCGCGAATGCCATAAAGATGGTAAAACGACTATAATCGAAACAAAAAAAAAAAAAAAAGAAACCCTCACCTGAGCATCCATCAGACCGACGCACGGTAGAAGCCAGCAATTGGGAAAAACAACGACGTATTTGTGATGTGATTAGAGTTAGTCGTGTAGCACACTCTAAAAGTCAGTTGGCCGGCTAGCGTAGTCGGTAGAGCATGAGACTTATAATCTCAGGGTCGTGGGCTCGGGCCCCCGTTGGGCGCCAATGAAACAAGTGAGCACTACTATTCAAGCATTTCTCTCATCAACTCTGAATGAATTATTGGATATTTTGTCAATCCAATCAGTTTTGGCATCGTTTGACCAAGAAAACGTTTAAATGCTTTAAGTCGTAAGAACATCTTCATCAATAATAATTTAAATAACACTATTTTTGAGTACACCAGCATGTTCTACGCCTTGTTTTACGTTTACTTTCTAATTTGCAGACAAATTTGTTCTGCAATAATAAAATGAGAATTTAAAATGTGATTCGGAACCTAAACATCGATTTTTTCAAAACATGTCTACGACCTATTCAAAACAAACTCTAGACTTTTTAAATGCTTCTTATTCAGATACCATTTTATGTATCGTTTCAACTTTTGAGGTATATAAACTGGAATTAACAGGCTGTTAGAAAATGCAAAAGACGGCGAGTAGCAAAATTTTCCCAACAAAAAAAATTAAAATAAGAAAAAGGGATCAAGTATCCCCATTCTCGCCTACATATGTATAGTCTCCGTACGCACTAAACGAGCTATCGAAACGAATTATTTGAGTAGGTATCTTAGGAGAAAATATTGATTGGGAATAAAATAACAAATAAAAAATAAATTCTTTACACTCACAAGTTTATTTTTACCCCCAAGAATTTTATTTCTTTTATTTAGTTTTACCCTGATTCCCGGACCACTGGCGTAGATTTTTTACTTGCCACCTTACCCGGTTTTATCCGGATTTGCTCTGATATTTGATTTGCTCAATAAAGCAAAAAACTGTTGATGTTTTAACATTTTTTATATCAGGTACATTTTACCAGGTATTTGGCATTCATATTCATCCCTTTATTGAATTTTTTTCTTTTTTTTTTTTTCATTTTTGCATCTTATAGCGAATTTTTCAACAAATTTTATAAAAACAACCATTAAGAGGTTTTAGCCTGAAATTCGACTAAAACTATGCTTTAATGATTTGATGAAGGGGCTTGTGATATAGCTCAGTTGGCAAGTCTGTTGCCTCCTGAGCCGATGTCCGTGAGTTCGAGCCCAAGAGTAAACATCGAACACAGTTGTACCGGATAAGTTTTTCAATAACGATCCGCCAACTGCAACGTTGATAAAGTCGCGAATGCCATAAAGATGGTAAAACGACTATAATCGAAACAAAAAAAAAAAAAAAATGATTTGATGAACAAAAAAAATCGAAGTTTTTTTCTTCTTGATTTGTGGTAAATTATTCTTGGTGTTTGACCTTCTATGCATGGATATTTTCCGGATTCAGGGTTGAATTTTTGAAATCAAATGCCCAGATCTTGCCTGGTTTTTAGATAAATAGCCCAGATTTTCTCAGCCTGAATATATGTGAGAATAATCCGGCAACCTTTATCACTACGTTTTCCATTTTGAAATAAAAATGATTTAAAAGATTTACATTAAGAAAAACAAGACATACATTTCTGAAAATTTTAAACAAAACTGTTATTAGAAATTGAACATTATTTCTGGGGCACAAAGGCAAAGTAATAAAAAAAAAGTTTTTAATCAAAGATCCTGCTTCTCATTTCTAGTTTTACAACTTTTCATGTTGAAAAAACAACCGGTTGATACCTTAAACCTAAACTTCTGTAGATAGCATTAAATCATAAGTAATTCAATATTTCTTCAAATCAAGCTTAATTTGATGCATACAGCTTATTCTGAATAGACACTCTAATTTATAGATCGGTTTCTGAAACCACGGGAATTAAAAACATTGACATAAAGCCAATACCTATCTATGTTTCTACTTACTTTTTGGACAGAATGTTTAAAAAGTTGTTCATCTAGCAATTTTTACAAATAACCATTACTTTTCAAGCAGTTCTAACATGCTTCAGAAGAAAAAAGTAAATGGTCATGAAACAAAATGGTTTTTTTTTCGAAAAAATATTATCTTTTTCGTAATAGTTACATTTTGAAATAATAATTCTTGGTTCATATTTTTTCAATCTGGAAAAAATTTGCAGTGAGGTCACAGAGTAAGAGTAACAATCACTTTTGGTCGATGTTTAGCAAAATTATTTAAAAAAATTGCATTTTTATGTTTGAAAACTTCGGAAACCAATGCAAAGGTGTGTGAAAACTACAAAGAGTAAAAAATTACTGTGATTTACTCTCAACTAAAGTTAAGCATTGAAATTCAAATATTTTATTAGTTTTACTTTATCAGACATAAAATTTATTGATATTATGACTTCAAGGTCACAGAATTGATTCATTTCTTTCATTGTTTGATCTTGATAAGTATTTTCTTATACTTGTATGTTTCCGAGATGGTTATTGAAAAAGATATTTTTCAACCGAAAGTGTTGTTTTGATCGTAATCTGGATATTTTTTTCAATGGAAATCTTGTTATAACATTGTTCATTCACTTAAGGAAATACTTATTTGTAGTATTTAAGGTTCAGGAAAAATCATTTCAATCATTTGTAAGCATATGGAAAAATATGCCTCCAGGCTTATTTATTCGCAAAATATCTTATCCAAAATACGATCAACGAAAACAGTAGGAAGTGTTCGAAAACACTTTACTCAAATAAACCACGACTAACCGAGATTTGATACCATCTGACTGTCGTCGTTCGCATGTGTCTAATATTCATGGGCGACATGTGTTCCTATCTGCTCTAAATTGTTCAATCTCACTTACTAACCTTCTTTTACGCAGATTTATTTCGGTTCCGCTTATTTTATTTCTTCGTTTTTCTTGCTCCCCCAGTCACTTGAACCGTACCTTCCAATGGTTCTAAGGTTCAGCGTCGACCATCTTCTGTGAATTTATGCTAAATTAATGTGCCGTCTCGAAACATTTACCTAGTCCCGTTCTTGTTGGGTCGTTTGGTAGGTTTTTTTTCTCGTTTCAATTTTCTAACCTTTTGCCAGCCTATTCAGCCTACATGTAGGCAGCAGCATGACACACTGAGAAGAGTGTGGGTGTGGATTTCGACTTTGTGAATTTAGAAAATGGACAGAAAAATTTACCGCTAAAAAAAAACGGAAGCCTCTTTTACGGCTCAGTAGTTGTTGGCACGTTAATGCAAAACCATGCGCTAGGTGTTGCTGTTTCTGCTATGCGATATGATAGGGTGAGTGTTCCTACATATGTTTTAACCTTCATATCTTAAGTTGGAAACTTAGGAAAGCATTTCCAAACAGCGGAACCTCTACCCTAGATGTTTGGATGTGCGGTTGAGATTTGCAGATTCGCTGGGAGCTTCTAGGCAGCGCATAGCGCGGATGTCTGTTTGGTGCCGTTGAGCTTTTTCCGAGAGCGGATATTAGCTGCTAGAAGATGGCGCGCACCGGGTGACTTATAATGGTGAACCATTACTAGGTGCAAATTATGCAAAAGTTGGTCCTTTTTTTCTTCCTCACTCACTGTAAACGAAACTTTCGTTCTCTTCACGTTCGTGGTGAGGGAGGGTTATTTGCATTCCATTAGTTTGCTACGGAACAGAAAAAGGATTGTGTGAAATATAAACAAGTTTTGTATTATGTTAGCTTTGGTTGAAACAGATTCTCGAGTCATTATAGGAATACAAATTTGGTTTAATGTAACACTTGCATTTGAAAGACCAAATGAAGAGTGATGTGGGTAAATGAATAGCATATTAAAAACTGTTTTATTTATAAATGGATTAAACTTATTCAAAACAGAAACAACGGGACAGCACTCTACACCATCCGACATCATCTACAAACCCGCTTTAGTTTAAAAACTTATGATTTGATGTCATCGAGAAATTATTAAGCTCATGCACGAAAGACCAAGTGACACGATAGGTCGCCTCTCCCCGCCACATCTATCGTATTGTGAAAGACTCTAGAGAATTTTCTAATTTACGATAATTTTGCGAGAAAACTCACGGCCTGAAAAAAATGGTATACCCAAGTAACACAGATCAAGCTAACTAGCATTTCGATGTTTTATTATGGTTTTATTATGGCTTTTTTGTGCAGCTCGTTTTATGATGGTTTTATTATGGTCATGCAAAATGCTAATATTCTTGAATCGACCATCTGTTTTTAGATAGTTTTGAAAACGCTCATAAATCTTCCATTAAACATACTGTTTTAGTTATTTAGAAAGAGTTAGGAATGCTATGTTTAAGCTATAATAAAACACAAACTTAGAAGTTTGCTCCAAGCTTTCTTTTGCATGTTCTATAATAGCACTCAGTGCCTGATTATTAAACCGCCATAAAACTTAGTGACAGTTCTCGATAAAGATGTCAAAACAGGACACGCTCAGATTAGATAGCACATATTTGAATTGGAATACCCATTTTAACACATTTTTGATAAGTTCTGTGTGTTGATTTTGAGTTAAAATAATAAAAAATAATAAAAATCTATGATAACTTCAAATTACCGGAAGTAAAATGAATAACTCTACAATATGAGTATTGAGTGAAATCGTTCAAATAGGAGGAACAAAATTTGTTGCTTGACGCCATCATTAAAACTAGTTGGCGGCTTCCGCTTTTATTTTCAAAGTTGTAAATAACTGAAAATATCATGACACCTTCTTAATATTGTTATTAAGTGAAAGTAATAAACGAGTAGAAGTCGAATTTCGCTGTCCGTCGCCATCTTAAATTCCAAGATGGCGGCTACCACTCAACTTGAAAATACTGTAAATGACTGAAAATCGCCTAAAACCCTTACAATATGGGTATTAAATAAAAAAGATGAACCAGTAAAAGTCGAAGTTCGATATTTGACGCCATCCAAATTCAAGATGGCGGTTTCCGCTGAACTTTTAAATGTTGTATATGACTTATAATCGTATGAAACCCCAACAATATTGGTATTGGGTAAAAGGGCTAAACGAGTAGCAACCACAATACAGACCCCGATCATTTTTGGCAACATTCGATTTTTGAAACATCCGATTTTAGCACATGTCCCTAAATCAAACAAATAACAGAAACAACATAACCTTATAGTTTTCGCTTTAATAGGACCAAAACAATTTAGACATATAAGCATGATAGACATAATACAATGACATAAATAGCAAATATGGCAAAAAACAAAAACTATCGACAAAACACAAAAAGTGCTAAATGCATCAAAAACATGATAAAAAATGTAGTACTAAGTAAAAACAAAGTTGGGAAAAAATCGTTCGATTTTGACAAAACAAATTGTTCGAGCGGGTTGCCAAAAACAATCAGGGTCTGGTTCTTCTAGTTTATCCCTTTCAACGAACACCAATATTGTAAAGCTTTCGTGCGGTTTTTAGTCATTTGCAGAATTAAACAGCATTTTAAAGTTCAGTGAAAGCCGCCATCTTGGATTTCGAGATGTACCTGATAGCAAAATTTTACTTCTTCTAGGTTAGCCCTTTCAGCCAATACCCATATTGTTGTGGGGGTTTCAAGCGATTTTTAGTTATTTACAGCATTTTAAGGTTCAGCGAAAGTTGCCATCTTGGATTTCAAAATGATCTTAAAGAGAATTTCAACTTAAACTGATTAAGCCATTTTACCCAATGACCATATTGTGGGAATTTCTAGTGACTTTCAATGATTTCAATCATTTAATAGTTTAGTGGAAGCCGCAATCTTGGATTTCAAGATGACGTCCGATAGCGAAATTTGTATTCTACTCGTTGATCCTTTTCAACTCATACCCATACTGTGGGAGTTTCATGTGATTTTCAGTGATTAACAGCAGTTTAAAGTTCAGTGGAAGCCGCCATCTTGGATTTCAAGTAGACGTCCGATAGCAAAATTCGACTTCTTATAGTTTAGCCCTTTCACCAAATACTAATATTGTGGGCATTTCATGCGATTCTCAGTGACTAACAGCATTTCAAAGTTCAGCGGAAGACGCCATCTTGGATTTCAAGATGGCGTGGAAAAAAAAATAGGCTTCTAGTTTAGCCCTTTCAACCAATACCCATATAGTGGTTGTCAATGCTTTTTGAACGCCACAATAGTTTTAATTCAAAAACTTACATCGAAATGTTTTATCAATAATAAAATCTCACATGAACCTTGCCATTAGGTTAATTGAAGTTAGATTTTGAAGCTAATTTATCAAAATTTGAGTATTTGTACTCAAACATATTTGGTAAAAAAAATGTGTCAATTTTATTACAATGCCGAAGAATAATGAACGATTTACCGGAAATACCGGTTTTTTATCGTCCAAAACCCGGTATTTCCGGTATTGATAAAATTGACAGTTTTACCGGTTTAACGGGTTTCGGTAAAACCGGTTAGACCACCATATGTATAACCTATTCCTTTCATTTAATCAATCTTTTAAATTATTGGAAATGTAGACGGAAAATTTTGAATAGTGGAATTCAAAGTTGACAGGATTTGAATCATTTTCTTATCATCAAATTAAAAAAAAAAAAACAAAACACATCTTTATCAAATTTTTAAATTAAGCCATTTTTTAAACTTTTTTTATCCTAAAATTCTCAAATTTTTCAAACGCGTACATTCATATGCTAAATACACACATGACTTTCGCAGACAGAACACACGACAACGTTGAAGTTGGCAACACCAATTTTTGGATCGATTCACGATGACGTAATAAGGTCTTGTTTACAAAATTTGTGTGGTGCAGCAAATTTTTTTTCAGCTGCACGGTCTAGAAATGGAACTCAAAAATCAGTTTGAGGATAGCAAAAGACCAAGTCTCAATTTTTTTAACTAAATTTAGTGCATTTTTGGTTATGTAACGACAATCTCTCCGGGAATGAATAGAATGATGATAATTTTCAAATGGTTCGAAAAAAGATTTATTTATTTAAATGTTTCAACAAATTTTTAAAATCATTTTTTCAACATATTTCTTCAGGAACACTCCACTTTGCATTGAATATTCTGAGGCAGCTCTTCTACTTGAAAAAAAAAATTCAATTGTGATAGCTTCTGGAGAATTAGAATGAGCGTTAGCTTTTTGTGTTATTATGATCAAAAGCTGAAAACGAATGCACATACTTGTACGACGACAGTATTCAGGGTCAGAAGAAACCAATATAGGAAAATTCTCAGGAAAACGTACTAAAAGAAAGCGGCTGAACTATTATAAATAATTAAAAAACTCTTAAATTTTATTCCATTTATTCGATTTTTTTTGTTTACAGCTAGATTAGCAAATAAAATTATTGATTTGAGATTATATCATACTATAAAGAATTAATTTCATAAGAACTAATTACCTTTTCAAATTTCTTTTTTAATCCCGAGATTGAGCTGAGCCCTATGACTAAAAATGTGTAAGTGAAAATTGAATGAAGACCAAAATGTTGGCAACGCTTTTCAGCGTGTAGAATTTGAAAATATGAAATCAAAAGAGGAACTGCGAAGTATCAAAACAGTAAGACCAGCCAGTGCGTCTAGTTAGGTTATTTTTTTTTATTTTTGAAGGAACCTTAACACATCTAAGATTAAAAATTTAAAATTTCAAATTTTTAGGAAAAATTATGAGCTGAAGCTTGAAATCTTTGCTCGTGTATGTCTTTTGCAAATCTTCAAAAATAATTTTTTTTGCCAGAACATTTTCTGATTTTCGGGAAGGTAAATAAGAACGACAATTCTTGAGGAAAACTAAAACCAAAGAAAACATTTATTTCATTTTGCATACATTACAGATTTTCCCGCGAAAAACTTTAACTTTTTTCAACAAACTAGACATACTGGCAACACTTTATACATTACATTGTACAATCGATTCAACAGATTATAAACAACCTTGTGTGGAATTCGCTTCTAGAGTGACCAATATTGTTAAGATTCAACAAAGCTCTTAAATAGTGCGTTGGATATAGGAGAGTCTCTTCTGTTACCTATGTTGAAAATTTTCAGGGATGAGCATTTTTTCTATTAAAAGTTCTCAAAAATAGACATCGTGAACTCATAAAGAAATTCACCGCTCGATTTAGGCTTTACAGACTGAATAAATTACGTGAACAACTTAGGATTGACATTTAACACCCAGTACCGAGATGAGGATCGAACCCATGCCATCAGTGGACCAGCTATTACCGTCTTACCACCCTAACCACTTGACCACCGAGACGTACAAAAATTTAAGGGAGATTTCTCTTCAAAACAGCTCAAAAACGCTCGATGTGTATAACTTGGAATTGATTCTGATAAGCGTTGTCGTGATTTCCCGATTCTCATGAATCTCAATTAAGAGATTCACTCAGACACGTCAGCCGCTCACAAAAATAAATCAATGACTTACTTGTGTTTTCGTTAACACTTCGTAGCTTCTCTTCCAGTGTTGCCGCATATGTGATTTGTTAATTTTCATAACCTTAATGTTTTGTTTTATCTCACCTCCACATTCCTTTTCACCTCTTATCTGAAATTAAAACTTAAATAATATGAAAAAAAAAAAAAATTTATTTATTTTAAACTTTTATCATTTTTCTTCTCATATCTTAAATAAAAAATCTTAAAAATTCTTATATCACAAATAAATAGTTTAACGAGTTTTATAAAAAATTTTAAAAAATGCAGCAGCAAACCTTGAATATACGATTTTTTAGCCATTTATATTACTACCAGAATCGAAATGATTGGAAAACAATCGCAGCAGCCTTGACAATTTTCGCTTTTCCAGCCTCTCAGCCTCCAGCCTCAGTCTTATCAGCTGGAAGAACAAACAATTACTCCAAGCAGCCTTAAAGATTTGCGCGTTCTCAACCAATTCGTCTTTTACCACCGGAATGCCTTATCAAAACACACAATTAGCAGCAGAAGCAGCCTTGAAAATCTGCGCTTCCTAAGCCATTCCGTCTTTTTCCACTGGAAGGTCAAATTAAACAGCAGAAGGCTTCTGAAAATCTGCGCATTCCTAGTCAATTCGTCTTTTTCCATCGGAAGACCAAATCCAAACATCCAATCAGCAGCAGCAAATTTCAAAATCTGCGCTTCCTAAGCCAATCCGTCTTTTTTCAGCGTAAGGTCATATCAAAATAAACAAATAGCAGCAGCAGCCTTGAAAATCTACGCTTCCTAATACAATCTGTCTTTTACCACCGGAAGGCCAAATCGAAACACACAATCAGCAGCAGATACAGCCTTGAAAATCTGCGCTTCTAAGGCCAATCCGTCTTTTCCCACTGGAAGCCGTATCATAACAACCAAACAGTAGTAGGCTCTTTTAAAATCTGCGCTTCCTAAAGCAATTCCGTCTTTTTCCACCGGAAAGAAAAATCCAGAAAACCAACAGCAGCAGAAGACTTGAAAGTCTGCGCTTCCTAAGCCAATCCGTCTTTTGCCACCGGAAGATTAAATTAAAGTTGACAAGTAGAAGCAGCCTTATCAATCTGCACTTTTTCAGTTAATCTGTCTTATTTGCCCGAGGAACAAATAATCTAAGCAGCTGCCTTAACAATCTGCGCTTTCTATTCTCTCTGTCTTAATTTACCGGAGTATCATGCAACCATAGCAACAGCCTTAAAAATCTGCACTTTCCCGTCTCTCCGTCTTATTTACCAGTGTAACAAGCAGAAGCATTAACAATTTGCGCTTTTCCAGTCACACCGTCTTATTTACCGGAGCAGGAACCATTTTCAAAAAATCTGAGCATCAGCCTTACAAATCTGTGCTCATCTTTCTAACTACGCCATTGTCGTGATTTCACGATTCCTATGAATCTCGAATAAGAGATTCACTCAGACACGCCTGTCGCTAACAAAAAGATATTTATGACTGACTTGTGTTTTTGTATATACTTCAAAGCTTCTCTTCCACTGTTGCCACATAGTTGTTTTGTTTATTTTCATTACTTTTATTTCATAGTTTCTAGTGTAAGATGTTGAAACTGACCATATTGTTTGCTACCTTGTGCTAGTTTTGATCTATCAAAGTGGAAGGAATCCGAATATTCCAAAATCTTTCTTACGTAATACGTTTATGGCTCCATACTCCTTTTATTCTTTTAAAACTATAGAGAACTGTTGTAAATTCATCTTTTTTTTTATCACTCGATCTAGAGTATTTTTTGCAAATTTCTGTGATTTAATTACCTCTATATGTTAATAAGGATCGATTTTGAAGATAATTGTGCAATTTTGTCCTCTTTGAAAATATTTTTGAATTACGTTAGTTTTAATTCTTAAAAGAAAAAAATGGAATCTAATTGCCTCAAATCAATACAACGGTGTTAAAATAACAGGTTTCGAATCATTTTCGCTTCTATAATTTAACCCTTCATTTCATGATTTTTTTTATTTTTTCTCGAAAAAATTCTCAATAGTGCGCAATGATGAATACATGAAGGGAAAAATAATGAAAAAATATTATTTTCAAATATTTCGGATATTTAGCAAAAATACTAATTGTTGCAAATTTGCAACAACATGAAACATGCCCATCTCCTGGATCCCCAATGCTCTATTTCTCAATGATATGAGCCTCTAAATTTTTTTTTTACTAAAACTTTAATTTCAATGTTCAGAGTTTCAATCCAATGAGAAGCCAAAACCGAAGAAAAACCTATTAGCAGCTGTTATTGTCTATGCCTGTTTCCATTTTTACGAAAGCATATTTTAAAAGCAGGAAAACATTTGCACATTTCCGTATCTCGAAAACAAGGCACCAGTCGGTAGAACACGTTTCTAACGATCTCCAGTGATGGCCATCGTTTGTCATCTCAAGTTGCTTCCTTCCTGTTTCTTGAAAAACGATTGGATCACTTTGAAAAAAACAAAAAATAAAACATCGATTGGACACCTGGCTGCAGTCGATGGGTTGCCGACAAGTGTCCTCTTTTCATAGAGATTTGTTTATGGCGACCGCTTGTTTCCAATCGATCGACAGCTTTTGCACCATTATGTTTCCATTTTCCGGTACAAAAGTGGCACCCTTCTTGGTGCTGGATTTTCCTTCCTTACCGGATTGAGGTTATGGTGTTTTCATTGACAATATCCTGCTGTTGATGGGATTTCGTTTAATTTTATTTTAGAATGTTGGCACGTCGTCGTTGTTCGGGGTTTCACAATTTCTCGATTGGGATTTTCCACGTTGTTCGCCGAATCCGCTGCTTTGGGAAGCAAAATAGGATTCTTGTAAAATTGCAATGATTTTTATTTGCTGCAGCACTCAATAAAATCCGTATTGAGATGGGCGGGAAAATCTCATAAAGTTGGGTTAAATATTTCTTAGTGCTTGGAGGGCAGGAGAAAACATGCACACAATGAGAAAGCCTTCGAATGTAGAACTTGGATCGTGCCAAAGGAGCTGGGAAGCAGTTGAATGCCATATTTGTTTAGTTGCCAAAGTGGATCTGGAAGTGTTGCCATGATTCCAAGTAAAGTTTTACGATTAAAAAACATTTCCTAGGATTCAATTTAGGGGTTTTAAAGTTTAAAATTGTAGATTAGTCTGCGGACATTGGACACTGATATATCGTTGAATATTTTGGCATCACTAGTTGAAATTTTCTCGCATTTGCGTAACACCATGCATGCATTCTAGCAGCACAGCATCACCATCATCATCAGCATATCCATTCCAACGTTGAAATTGGAGAAATACGCTTGTTTGTGTTTATTGAAAGCGACAATAAAATAAAATTCTCGAATGGGAGGAACCCATAACCGTTCCCAGGAAAATTTCCCGCACGGAAATGCAACTGATATCTTTGCTAGCCAGAAAGTTTTCCGCTTTTCTTGCCATAGCATGCAGTCAATTTGCCTATAAGGGTCGGAATCATTGAATGTGTCGATGGAACTTTGAGCGGGAAAAAACAGAAAGTATCGAATTTTATTGGTTTCAACAAACTAACCACAAACCATTTATCGATGCTAAGTAAAAGTTTATTACCTTCTTCAAATTTTTTTTTCCGAATAGCAAAACCTCAAATTGACACCACCTGGCAGCGATATTGATCAATATTTGCCTCGTCTCTCCAAGGGATTTCCCCTTAAAAGAAGACTTAAGCCTATGCCAATAAACGGATTGCGACAAATTGTGCAAGATGTGTGTCCCCCAGATCCCATCAGCTGCTAGGGGAGAAAGGATTTTCTTGAAGATTTATGTTTGTTTTCGTTGTCTCTCTGTCTTTGTTTGATTGGCGAAGGCACTTATTTATCATAATATTTTTATATTCCTGAGGGAACATGGGTTTTTCTAATGCGTACGAAAAATAGATGATTGCTGCAGGGATTCAAACATTTTTGAAAACAAATTGTCATAGTATCCTTTTTTCGCATTTTACTGTACGGAAAATAAAATCAAAATTACAAACTTAATCTCTTTAAACCTTAAAACCTTGGAAATTTTCTCAAGGATATTGTGAATAAAAAAATATTACTGATATTATTCAAAACTAATCCCAATTAAAGTTTCAAATCAATGTTATACCCGGTAATTTTTTTTTATATATAACTCAAAATTAAGATTCTTATTCTGAACAAGATATTTTAAGTTAATATTTTCGAAACACCAGAAAACGAATGCAAAATATTCGAATAAAAACAGAATTTATAGTTTGGACAAAAGTATCACTGCAAAGAAATAGAATACTGTAGAGGATAGATGAAATAAATAATAGATAAAAGGATGTGACAATAAAATAATAATGTTTAAATTGGTCACAAAATAACGAGTCTTTGAGTTTTGTGTTTCATCGTGTAAATTGAGAGTGAGTGAGAAAGATCCCAAAGCACGCAAACAGGAGCAAACACTTCAGTTGTTCTACGACTATTGGTATATACGGATGTGTGTTGTCCATATGGAAAAAAGAGTACAGAAAAGAACTGGCGGATTCGACAAATACCTTCATTAAATTGAACACCAGAATTAAAAAGAAATTGAATCCGAATGCTAAAATAAATTTCAGTTCAGGTCAGAAATTAACCATGATTAAAAATGATTCAGCAAAATAATATTATTTGTTCATTTTAAATCATGTTAATTAACATTTGTTTTCTTAATTTTCAATTGAAGGGTTGATTGAAACATTTCTCTGTTTTATCTTTATTAATAAAAATCAATTATTGTTTGAGATGTGAATTTTCAAAAAGGCAAAATTTTGGACTTGGGAAATAACTTAAAAAAACACATACATGATAATTGAATTGAATTTGATAAAAAAGAAATTATTATATTTTATTTCAAGAGTGTCAGTGATCAAAGTCAGAGATAAAGATGTTTTTATATTCGTATGCTTCCAGTTATCAAAATAAAAGGCAGCAAAAGTTTGTTTATTTTTTCATTAGGTTATAATTGAGGCCAAAAAGATTAATTTAAACAATAAAAACAAATGAAACGTTCTTAAATTTTCAAGCGCAATCAAAGTCTTAAAATTTTCAGTTCTGAGTATTTTGTCGACGTCAATTGAAATATTGGGCCCTGGATTGAGAAGGAAAAAAGGAACAAACAAGGTTTTTCTTAGAAAAAATCTAAATTTATAAGTTTCCAAAGAGATGTTTGCAGAGCAAAAAAAAAAACAAAAAAATGAAAAACTATGGCAAACTTATTAAAAACAATTAAAAAATGCCTTAGGTTTGACGTTTAAAATAAAAAAAAAATTTGAAAATTTAAAAAAAATGTTAATTCAATGTATTGGTCACATAGGTGAAATTAATGATGTTTTAGTCAGAACATTCAAAGATAATGAAATTGAAAATTCGTTATGATTATCGATTGATTGTTCCTTACTGTAATTTTCAAAATCTTGAAATGTTCTTACTAAAAGAATATAACTCTGACCGATAAGGTTGATAAATTAAATTCACAAACATAACTAACGGTGATTACTTTCAAAATAAATTAAAATATAGTATGAAATTAAAAAAAAAAATGGACCTATGTTTTAATGATTGATTGGGTAGATTTGGCGTGTTGAACTCGAATATTTTGTCTGATTTTGTCAATGGTTGATATAGTTAATTCTACTCTATTTAATTTAGGAATAATATTTTCATGACGATCATCGTTTATGCATGATCCAAAAAAGTTAAATTCTACTGTTTCTAAAAATTTGAAATGAAAAGTATTTCCGACACCATTGAGGAAAGTTGAAAAAAATATTTTGTTTTATTTCATTTCCAACAAATTTGTTAAAGTCTGCAAAACGATATGAATTTTGTTTTAAAATAAAAATTAAAAATTCAATTTAGTTAAAAAATACTTCTTAAAAAATTCGTTAAAACTCTATTATTTCACAGAATTGGGAAAAAAAATAAAGACCTTTCAGGGTTTTTATTTACCAAGAATAAGCATCGCTATTTTTGCACCATTCTAAAGCTGTGACTTTAGATTGAGTGACCTTTCATTTGAGATCAAATTTCAAATAATCCACCGGGGGGTCTAGAACTTTTCATTTTTTGAAGATTTTTTAACCTTTTATTCAAAGAAAAAAATCATACTTATCACTGTTTCCCTAGCTTCAATTTTGTAGAAGACATCAAATAGATAAAAATTGAGAGAAATGAGTTGTAATGTCACAAACAGAGTGATTATTATTTCATTTGAAAAATCTAATAAAACTTCTTACCACTGATTGTACTAAGACCAGAAAAAGTATTCTACGAGCTTAGTTATTGATTGAAGAGTGTATAAATATTCAAAACGGTTTATTTGCATTAAAAAATCAATCTTATACATTAAATTTATCAGGATTATCTGAAGTTATGCGCATTTTTGAGGTTTTATAATTGCGGAACAAATATTAAATTCTTTTTTTTTTTTGTTACTCCGATTTTTCCAAAAATCCCGAAGTGATGAATAAATAAAGTAAAAGATAATTTTAACGAAATTTTGATACCAAAAATAGAAAATTCAAACATTTGAAAGAGCGATAGCCAACCTGTAGAAGATGGGAATAATATCACATGTCGTTTAGAATTTTTTTTTTCAAATGTTTGATTTTAATTTTCTCGATTGTTTGATTTTGTGCAATGTAGATTGTAAATATACAAGATTGTTGCAAGCCAGCTTTGGTTAAATTTTTTTTCAATGTATAAAAAATTTGAATTTATTTTTATTTTGAATCCCCTCCTCTTCGTGATGTTTCAAGTCCAAATGACAAAAGATAGATTTCATATTTGTTCCGGCCATATAAAAAAAAGATGGCTCCTGCTTGACTTGAAAGTTTTGATACTCATTTCATACTTTGAGCAATGTTACATTTTGAATAAGTGCCCAATCTGGGGAAATATATGTATGTAGAAAAATTAATTTAAGCATTTAAAACCACTGCTTTAAATACTGTTCATGACACGATGTTATATTTTGTTTTCATAGAAGTAAGAAAATAGCACTCAGGGGAAATCCAAAAATGCAGAAATCCACAGACAAATGTTTGCAGTGTTCTATACTATCAGATAAAAACCCATGTTCTTTTTTATTTTATCTAGGAAATTTGAGAAAAAAAATAATCAATTCAAACAAATGCAAAATTTTCAGAAAACGAAAAAAAAAATCACAAAAAATCTGATGACTTTAGATCTGACAACTTAAAGTGATTGAGAGAATATATTATGGTTATAGAATTACATCAAACAAATCTCTAAAAATGGTTGAAAACAAAGTTGATGTTGAGATTTTGTAACGTTTTTTTTTTTCCTTTTAATTAACGAAAAATAATTAAAGACGTAAGGTTCAGTTTGTGTACTTTTAAGAAAAATTAAGAATCTAGAATTTTTGCTTGAAAACTTAAATTCGACCACATTTTTACATAAACGAATGCCTCCAAAAACATTTATTTTTTCAATCAATTTTTAGTCTTAGTACAATCAGTGGTGAGAAGTTTTAATAGATTTTTCAAATGAAATAATAATCACTCTGTTTGTGACATTCCAACTCATTTCTCTCAATTTTTATCTATTTGATGTATTCTACAAAATTGTAGCTAGGAAAATTTCCTAATAAATCATGTAATTGACATATGATGTTGGATTTACGCTAACAGTAAGACAAGCGTTTTCACAGTGATTAGTATGATTTTGTCTTAAAAAAAAAGGTTAAAAATCTTCAAAAAATAAAATGTTCAGACCCCCCGATGAATTATTTCAAATTTGGGCTCAAATGAAAGGGGAAAGTCCCAACTTTCGAATGGTGCGTAAATTAGCGATGCTTATTTTAGAAAAATAAAGTTTTCTCCCAGAGATTTTTTGTTATGTTTTAGAGCTTTGTCAGAAAATGCAGAATTTTCTAAAATAATTTTTACCTATTTTCTCAAGTTTCAGGGCAAAAAAACTGATCAAAATGAACTTTTAAAACCTAGCACTTCGAAAAAATTCTAAGTTTTTTGTCCTTGTGTAATTTATCAAAACCATTTCGAATGTGAAGTTGAAGAACAAGAAACACAAAATAAAATTTAGGCTTAAATTTGCAAATTTGTAATATATAAATAAATATAAAGGATTTATTTTTATTTTTAAAAGTGATCAGAAATAAAGTTATGGACGAATTTGTTAAAATACACATCTTTATAGAAACCAATTTTAAAGACGAGGTAGGGTTTTGATTTTTCACAAAACTAGTTTCAATTTGTGAATGTCGTATTGTGTCATAGAATGAAATGTCCTAGCTTATAGTGACCGCCAAAGCGAGCGAAGTTTGTGACATGTTTGTTAACATTTATTCTTCAACCCTTTTTGAGAGTTATTTTACGTTACTACGGAAAAATTATTTCATGAACTAAAAATTTTTCTTGGAAAACATCTCAATGGGAGGGTTTAACCCCTTAACCCACCCTCCGATCGCATGGCCTTGGCAGAGGTAATTTTATTTTAAGTGAATCATCGGTAATGTGATTGCTGATGATGAAATGGATTTTTTGACCGAGAACCTGGAAGAATCCATGCTTAAAATGGGACAATAGGACAATCACACTCTTAAGAAATACAATGACCCAAACCAAAAAAGCGTAGAAAACAGCATTATTTTTTGGATCTACATTCCTCAATGGACTGAGTCGATTTGGGGTCATTTTTGAATTCCTAGAACCGTGGGGTCTAAAAAGCTTCGTTTTTGTTAAAAACACGTCCATGATGCCTGGCGTCTAGCGACAACTTTTCATGCAATACTTCACGAGGCATAAGCGGTGACGTAAATTGAATTTACTGTTTTTTAATGCCAAAAGACATACCCCTGTTAAACAGCTAATTTTGTAAGCCTTGTAAGATACGAAGTTAGGATCTTCGACAAAGTTGTGCTGCGAAAAATTTCCTTTAGAAAATTTATAAATTGGCATAAAAACCATTAGCAGGCTAGGTTCCTCAGAAGAACAAAAAATATGTTGATTTTTCAGAACAAAATATTCAATTTTCTCATACAAACCTTAAAGTTCAAATTTACCCATGTGAATGTTTCATAAAAAATTTACAAAAAATCAGCATAAGTTTTGTACTAAAACGATGCTGTTAAGACCCAAGGGTTTGAAAAATTCAAAACGTCCAAAACGACAAAAATGCCCCAAACCAATCGTTGCCCCATCGCTAGCTTCAAAATTAATTCGATTGAGAGTTTGTGACGTTTTTGAACAAAAAAATTACCAAAATTTTTGTTTGGAATAAAAAAAGAGCTTTTTTACTGTTTTGAGGCCTGACTGGACCCCCCATTCCCGATATATTACCAAACCTAACAAAAAGTATACACAGCAGGCTCACTAAATCATTAAGGTCAATAAAAGTTATTCTAACAAAAACTTATTTGACTTCATTAGTTTTTTTCCAAATGAACCATAAAGTGGTTTTTTATGTCATACCCCTAAAGTGCGCAATTCAGTAAACTGAGTGCTGCTGAGTAAAGAAAAACATTATAAAATATAAAAAATTAGAAAATATAGGCTGAGGTACTCGCACATTAATGAAGCTGTTAACTTAATTTCTTCTACAAAATCTTTAGTTTCAATGTAGTCAATACATTGAGGCTAAAATTAATTACTAACAAACACTTGTAGTAAAGAAGCATAGCAACATAGAACAATATCTTCGAAAAACTAAAATTATTTATTAAAAATAAGTGTTAAAGTATATCTTACGGGGTTCGCCGAGAAAAATTTCTCAAACATTTAAAACACGAATGTTTGTAGCTCCCTTAAACAAATCCATAAAAAAAAATCTTGAACATACTTGCAAACTCGAGCTATTTTTCAATTTTGAAATTTAAAAATTTAATCGTTTTTTGTCTCTTACTTTTCCTAAGAAAGCAACAATGTCATGTATTTACGTGCCCAGCAAACATGGAATCGTATCAGAAATGATGACTTAACCAGGCTTATTTTCAAAAATCAGGGAAATCCAATGGCATAAATATCAGGTTGTAAGTCTGAGCCTCGAAAAATCAGGAAAATCCTGAAAAATCAGGCACATTGACATCTCTAGTCGGATAGCGTCCAATTGGTGTAATTTTCGTCACTTTACAAGAAATGATTTTTTTATGTACATAAATTACCTCCATTTTAGTAATTAAACGCTGTTTTTTTTAACTGTCATACCATCATTTTATAATGTACATATGTATATGGAAAATATAACAAAAAAAAGCATAAGAATTGAGTAACAAAAATATTTGCTGGGTACTTCTATACAATCTTTGTTAATGGCTTTGATTTTTTTGTTAAAAAATGTTGGTTTCATCTTTCTGATAGTTGATTGACTGTTTTGCTTCGAATTTGCTTGAAAAATAATCTTTTTATAAGGGTGAAATAAAATGTGTATGATAAAAAGACTACGGATTTTTTTTTAACGATTAAAGTGAAAAAAAAAAACAGGTCATGGCAATCTTTCTGCATTGCGTATTCCTATGTGCGAAGTCCGCCCATGCAGACGAGAAATAAGCCCATCAAAGCAAGAACAGAAAATTTATAAGCCAGGAATCAGGATTTGAAAAAAAAAATAGGTCAAGATTCGTAATTAAAAGTATTAAACGACCACTTTAAGTATCTATTCTCTGTTTATCTTTTTCTAACTTTTCTTATTCATAAGAAAAATCAATAATTTCAAAAAACTTATTTTTTTAAATCCAGAGAAAGATATTCAGATAAAAAAGCAACTCAAACGTCTGCTCAGCTCTGTGACATAAAATAAATGACAAATGACAAACTAAAATAAATGACGGCGCTTATAGCATGCTAACGAGATACAATCGTTCTTATTATTCCGAAACATTTGAGTGCATGTGCTTCTTGTAACAAGAAAAAAAAATTCACATACCTCCCACGAAAACATAACTGAAATATCGCTACCAATTTCCCGATTTTGTCTGAAACTGATGGACCGAAATTGATTGACTTTTCTACTTTATCAAACAGCTCCTCCCATATTTCCAGACTTAGATTCAGCTGAGCAAGTACCTCCATACTTCAGCCGGGCAAAACAAACACTTTTTTTCAGCGCCCAAATGTAAGATGAATCATTTTTCACCCTTTTGACCCAAGACAACGTTCGCTTCTCAAATGTGCCCCCTGGCGATGGTTTTTCGTTCGGTTCCAGGATCCAGATAAGAAGCTTTCGAGGCGAACCGAACGAGGCCCTGTACGGAACAGAACCCCTAACATGATAAATCTTTTCGACAACGTTCCCTGATTTTTTTTGTTTATTGTGTCGGATTCCAGATTCGATTATTTTCCAATATTCTGTGATATAGAAACAGATTCCGTTTTTGTCTCTCTTCAGCTAGATGAAAACTGGTTACGGGTTGTTTTTTGCTCATTTTTTAAGATTTTTCTGCTGATTGGTCTCCTGTGACAGGACAGAAGCAATGATTGGAAAATTCTTGAGCCGGTTTCGGTTCAGTAAAGTTGGCAATAGGAACCGATAAATGTTGCATGCTGATTTCAACATAGTTTTTCTGCTGATATCGAATAAATGAAGTAATGATCATACATTTCAGGGGATTGGGATGTTTTCTACCCTAAAAAAAAAGATTTCTATAAAAGATTTACTAACTTTAACTCTGAAGTTCGCTGGGGAAACTCTGATCACTTAAGTAACCTTGATAAACTTTTTGAATTTTGATACCAAATTCAAATCAGAAATACTTTTTGGCTTTTTAATGCTTAAGTATCAAGCTTATAAAATATAAAGAACAATATTGATAGACACTCGCATGTCAGCAGTAATCTCAAAAGTAACAGTTTTTTTTATCTCGTTGCATTTGATAGGGGGAAATGGGAATACCTCCATTTTTCTCGTTTTCATCATATCTTTTTGGATAAAAAAATTGCACTTCGCCGTCTTTTACTTTTTTGGACAGCGTGTAGTTTCAAGTTTATAGGCTGCAAAAGTAAGATCGATACATGAAGCCGTATATGAACTAGAAACGTTTTCGTGGGACTTATGAAAATATGATATTTTCAATGTTAAAGAAGACTTGATCCTTTAATCAGGGTGCCCTATAAGCTTTCTCAAAAATCATGCAAAATCTAAAGATTAAAGTTCCAGTGACTTTTTTGGCCATATTAGTTTAAAAATGTTAGACAAAATGAATTCTAAAAATTTTTCTACTACCATTGCAATGTCATTGCATACTTATGGGCGCAATATTCTAATTTTCAAATTAAAGCGCTTTTTTGAGTCCTTTATGTCGTGACGGCAAATTTTTACAATCATAAGCATATGGCGGATAACGTGCTTTTCCGAAAAAAAAATCCAATAAACTGATTTTAAGCGTTTGCCGAGCTTATTGTGTTGCGAGAACGAAACGTACAATGTGCGAGCGAGACTTATCCAGTTTCGTTTTTATTTTCAACTAGCTGACCCGTTGTGCTTTGCTACACCTTCCGGAAATAAATGTAATTTGTAAAAATTTATTCAAATTTAGATTTTGGAGAGCATTTTTTCAAATCAAACCTCATCATACTTCAGAACCAGCAACTTTGAAATGAGAGCTGCAGCTGCAGTTCTGAATTGCAATTCAAAGATGGTATATATTATTTACTGAAACTTGATCTCTAAACTTGTTTTTCAAGATCTGAAATTTGTACTCTGTACCCAAAAAAACCATTTTAAATATTGTGCCTTCTTTGAAAAGCTCTTTATCTTAAATTTACATGGGAGCTCTCCCATCTTTATTAATTTTGTCCCCCACTGCTTGAAGAAGGTAGGCAAATTTAACCGGCTCGATACCCAAAAAGCACTTATCATGGTAATGAAAAATAAATTAAATTAGTTATGTATTAAATACAGTGCAAATTTCTTTTTTAAATAAATTTACTACGGTAAACATATAAATATTTAAAAAAATATCAGTTGCATCACTAAATAAGTTCTCAGCGTGTTTTTTTTATTTTCTCTTTGAAAGTCAAATATTCAAAAATGTAGGCAAAAACAAATTTCTAAATTTACATTTGTCCCGTATATTGGAGCAAGTGTCAATGCAAAGCTTATTAACAGATGCGTCAGAGTAATGGCTTTAAAATGGATTTAATACGAATTCCTGTTTTTTGTTCTATCAAGTTTCACTGATATATCTGCAGTATTCCTGCAGCATAAATTTATGTTTTTACTCCACTTTTAACGAATGCCGTTCAAAGGGAATGAGCTTCATTTACAAAGACATTTAATAATTTTCAATATCCGCTGCAGTTTCAACATTCGGAATATCCCTTCTGGTCTTTCCAACATTTTGAATCATTTTGAAGATGAATTTCTTAGAAGTTCGACGTTTGCCCTTGTCCCACCGTGTAAGTTGACAGAAGGGAATATTGTTTTTAACACTTTAAGGGTAAACTAAAAATTTCTCTTAAAAATTTTGCGTCCTGTTGAATATCAGTTCTAAAGTCTCGCTTTTTAAAAACGAAGCGGATCAAAAGTCTCTTTTATGCAGCCATGTAACACAAAAACACTTTTCATGTTAAGTACGTACTTGAATTGGTATGTAAGCAAAAAGTACGATGGTTATTTCAGAATTATTTAAAATAAAAAGCTCCCATTTTCAATTCTAAATTCGTTTCAGCTGTGTATTTGGGCCGAAGTAACAATTTCTAGAAGAAAACATAATTTTTAAATTTTTTTTTACAGAAAAAGTTGAACGTTTGAACATGTTCTAATGTTCCTTAAATGAAAAGTCGAATGCTACCTACATGAACACGAACTAAATATGGAAGTATTTTTGCAAATCTTTCAATTGGTTTTGATTCGATTGATAAAATACCAATCCGTGTAACATCTAGACGTCATTTATTACCACGTGCTGTGTACAAATCAAATAAGCAAGAAAAAAAAACACATCTAGGTTGCATATCGCCCCCACGTGTTTGAGAAACAGGCGCCTTATTGTTAAATTTTCCAGCAATCAATGAACAGTGTGCTTTAGTTACTATCCTCTTGCGACGACGTTTGCTCGCCCATGGAGACGAAAAACAAACCCCTCAAAGAAAATATGCTTAGTTGAGAAATACGCGCCAAAATATTCCTACTGATCAGTATGCTATGCCTGGGTTACTATCCTTTTGCGACGTTGGCTCGACGCCTCGACCATAGAGACGAAAAACAAACCGCCCAAAGGAGAAAAAAAATCTCAAGAAAATGGATGTCATGACTTTAATTTGTTTCGAAAAACTACAAATTTTGTATGGAAGCCCCCCCTCCCTTAAGTCGGATGGAGTTTTGACTATTACAGAAACCATCCCCGGCCTCAAAAACCCTCAGATGCCAGTTTTGACGATGATCTGTTCAGTAGTTTCCGAGTCTATAGGGAACAGACAGACAGACAAACATTCATTTTTATATATATAGATTTGACGTTTCTCTCACTCTCAGATTTTTCAACTCAATTTGAGCTTTATATATACTTTCGTAACATTGAAAATATTAGGTATCGAGATTTATATTTGAAAATGATTATTATGATTAATAACAGCCAATGTTTTTTATACACTACACTTTACATCAAGAAATAATGGGATAAATATTATTCATTGAATTAATATAAATAATCTCGTGCTAAGCAATGACCAATATTAATTCAGAAGAAAAATATATACTGAACTCAAAGGATCAATAGATAATATACATTTTGAAAAACTTTTCATAATAAAAAAGAGATTTTATTATTGCTTTATAAATATGCCATTGAGAAGTTTATATGATGCTCTATCGATTGACATATTGGAATAAATTTTGTTTAATGTTTATTTTTTCTCGTGGGAAAAGTTTTAAAGTGTTGAAAAATAATCTTAAAGTCACATTTTGTAAGATTTTTCTAACAAAGTACAGCTTCTATAAATCTTTTAATAATTTATTGAGAACAGGTTTGTTGCTTTATTCCATTTAGTTACTTTTTCTAGCACTTTTGACCTATGTAAGACATGCCAGTTACGAAATATAACTGAGGAATCAAATAACCCCAGGGATTAAGTATCCTTATTCTCCCCTTCTGTAGCATAAAAATGACACAATGTTTCAAATTTTCATTTTTAACTCAGATCTATGCATAAATTATCGCACTGCAGGTACGTAGTTTCCAGAATCTGTTTGTATAAGAGGAAATAATATATTTGATGCATACATTTAAGGGTAAATCTATATGTACTTGTACCTACAACATTTATGCTGACTTTTATGCCAAATGTTCAAAGTGATAATCAGATTCGAAATAAGAAAGCAAATTCTTTTAGCCATGGTCACTTTAAATCACAAGAGTTTCTACAAATTATGTTCCGATTAACTCCATTTTGCAGACCTTCAAAACTTTGACTAAGGTCTGCTTTCAATCGCTTGCTTGGTTTTTAATCAATTGAGACGCGTTGAACATAAGGCATGCAAATGTTTTATGAATTTTTTAACCAATTTTCTTTCTTAAACCCTTCGTTTCATGATTTGTTTTTCTATTTTTCTTCAAAAATTATATTAAACAGTTGGAAATTATGTGTACATCAAGAAAAAAATTTAAATAATAAACCATTTTTCCATTTTTCATACATTAATTGTTGCAAATTAGTTACTTTATGGAACGAAGGGTTCAAATTCATTGAAGATTGTGATGTTATATTTTGATATTCAAAAACTATACGGATAGAAGTGCGAACCCCTAACTTGGGTGGTTTTTGTTTCTTATTCAGGTTAACATCAAAAGTACCGAAAAATTTAAGTTTATTTAAAGGTGTAATACCTAATGATTAGAGAGTGTAATAAGAGAGGTGTTAATTTTTGTTAAACGCTCCTATCATTCAAACTTCGAAGATATCAAAACAGGTCAAATATAGTTTTTTTTTCTTTTGGATAAACTGATTTCATAACATAGCAACCCTAATTTTTGTTTAATTCCATTACGGTTTAAAAGACTTAGATTTCTTCAAACTTTTCCTTTGTTGTTTAAAAGTTTAAAAGTTAAAATATATTGAAAGAAACTAAAATTTAGATAAAATATCAATAGCCGCATTGAGCCCCCATTGGTTTGAAGTTCCTCAATACAGACAACTGCTGCAGATTTCAACATTTCTCATTTCTAAGGCTTATGTTCAAGGTTGCCGAAAAAAAAATCTGTGTTTTGACGAAAAAAAAATCTGACTTTCTATGATTTTTCCCAAAAGTTCTGTGACGATTTTTTGTGATAATTTTTTCATTAATTTCATTCAAAAGTCATGTCAGATTGTGTCCTTTTAACATTTTACTTAAGAAAATAAGTTATTTTTAAACTGCGACCCAGAGATGGGTCTTGACTCAAACATTCAGTCAGCGAAACTTTTTTTTTTGTAGAGAAATGAATCCAACTGTGTTAGTTGAAATTTTAGGGACTAGATAAGAGAAAACCGATGTTGAAAAACATGCGAAAAAAATTCGCCTTGTCTCCCGGTAGATATTCATACGCCAGGTTGGTCTCTTGTAGTAGAATGTTAATATGGGCCCTGGAGAGGCGCAAGATGTGGGTTCAAGTCCTACCGGGAGACAAGGCGAATTTTTATTCGCATGTTTTTCAACATCGATTTTCTCTTATCTAGTCCCTAAAATTTCATCTAACACAGTTGGATTCATTTCTCTACAAAATAAGTTAAAATTATCAATTTTATCATATTTCTCCAATTCAAAGATAATCATCCAAAATTTGAATTAACATAAGAAAATTATTTTTGAAAAAACGTCCAAAATTTGTAAATTCTGTGAAATCTATGAATATTCCAAAAATTCTGTGTTCTGTGACATAGATTCTGTGATGAAATTTGGCTCAAAATTCTGAGAAATTTAAGATTTTTCTGTGATTTCGGCTACCTTGCTTATGTTCACAATAAACAACATAACAAAATAAGTTTATCTATGATGATAATATGGTTAAAAGGTATTGTTGAAAAATTACTTTTAAGACAGTGTGATTTAATTTTGTAATTAATAAAAATATAAGAACTGGGGAAATGGTGAGTGGTCATCGAAAATGGTTCATTCCAGTTAAATATCAAATTTTAAAATGAAAATTTTCAAAAGAAGCCTTTTTCAATTGTTTCAAGTTAAGAAAAAAGTCCCATTTTTTATTTTTGTGGTTAAGTTGTCGATTTCCATCTTAGATGTATATAAGATACTAGAAAATATCTAATTTCACCAATACGTACCTTGAATATTGAAGATTCATATTCTGCATCAAAAATGACAGTCGCTGACTTAAAATTTCGAAAAAAAAGTTAGTTTTTCGGTATTATAAAAACTGTGCGCGGCCTAGTTAAAAAAAAAATTTAACCAATAAAAAAATTGACGGCATTTTATATTTTTCAAAATGTTTTAAAAATATTTATTAAATCAAAATTATGATGAAACACACTAGATCGTGACAAAAAAAAATAAATTTTGCCCTAGTATGTTTTTTCAATGGCTTTTAGATAACGAAGAATTTTTGTAAAATACGAGATTATTTGGATTGTCCCTGAATAAGCGCAAAGCGTTTCAATTTTGTACGGAAATTTGTATAAAAGAAGAAATTTTTGTGTGTTAAATCAACCAGGAAATTCTAATAAGCTTAATATGAAGTTTGTCTTAAATTTTTGGTTTTGCCCATAACTATGCGTTGTTTATTTTGCCAAAATGAGATGAAGCAAAGTATTTCTTGAAAAAATTACTAATCATTTAATGTATTCAAAAATGACAAACTTTGCATGTTAGAGCTTTCAATAATTCCATGGAATGTTTTTGCCAAAGTTGTATAAATCAACAGATTCATCGGCTTGGCAAAGCATTGCTTTGCTTTTTTTCAATTTTCATTCTATGGATCCAAATATGAAATTTTAAATTAATTTTTTTTACAACATCAAATATCTCTCAGGGGTAAAAGTTAAGTTTGTGATATTTTTCACACAAACTATAGTTCGAGAATTAATGAATATTCAAAATTCGATTTTTTTGTTATCTTACAATTCATCTCTGGTGATTTTTGAATGACAAATTTTGCTTTCCCATACTAGTTCCCATTCAAAATTAAAACGCGTAGCGCTAATTAAGAACAGAATGAAGTGCTCGCATATTTTAAATTGCTTTTTGGTAGTAGAATCAACAAGCAGAGGTCACACATTTGAAAGCCATGAAAATATTATAAAAAATTTTGAAAATGCGCATTTTTATATGCAGAGAAGATATGCAAAAAAATGAAAGGGTTTGTGATATAGCTCAGTTGGCAAGTCAGTTGCTTCCTGAGCCTATTTAATGAGCTCATTTAATTTTTTTCAAATAATTAAAAGTCTGCTGAGAAAAGTTTTCCTGAGGATTAAAATAAATCGTGAATGATTGCCTTGAAAAATCAAAATTTGAAGCGGATTTCTACTTATTGGAGGTATCTTCTGTTTATACAACTATTTTTAAAGATTGCTAAAGACGAATAGGAAACGATGGTTAAACATTTCTCTTAATTAACATGAACAAGAATAAACGATGAATTGTAAAGCAAAGCCAAATCTAAAATAATAACTTGAAAAGGGTTAGGTATTTTGTTCTGGAAAATAATACTGAAAAAAATCATTTTCTGAATAATTTTTCAGAATTATTTAGAAAATACATAAGAAATCTTTGAAACTTTTTGAATCGAATAATTTGATTTCGATTATGCATTTCGAATAGCAAAATCTTGATTTTGAAGTTCCAAGCCATGATCGAAAAGAGAAATTTTGCTGCAAGGGGTTCAGAATGGTTCGGCGTCATTATAAGTTTACTTACAAAACTTTTTTTCTGTAGTCTCCAATAGGAAAATTACGTCTAACGATTATCAATACCAAAATCGACACTATTCTGCATTTTGTACTTAATATACATTATACAGTATTTTGGCCATAGCTAAATGTTTAAATAAACACTGCTCAAAATATTTACCAAACACTGGAAGATTACCATACCTGAAAAAAAGAAAGAAAAGAAACATTATTTATTGATTTCTAAACTTGGATAGTGCGAGTATGTATAAAACATGTAGATAATATATTTCTTCTCTTTTCTTTCTTCTCTCTTCTCTCTTCTCTCTTCTCTTTTCTCTCTTCTCTCTTCTCTCTTTCTTTTTTTCTCAGTGAAACGGATTTTGATTATTGAGTTTTGACGAAAAAAAAATTATGGAAATTTCCACAATGATTGTTAGGGATTTTCTTATCTCAAGATTTTCAGTAAAGTTCGCTTCAATTAGAATAGTATTGAGGTTAATGTCTAAAAAATAGTCTTATTTTACTTTTTTCGTAAGCTCGCAACTTCTTAAGGGGTCAAATATATTCATTCCCAAATCAATCGATCCATCAACCATTTAACTGTGCTGCTGACCTCGTCTGGAGAAAGTTCATTCTCGAATCGTGATCTTCACTAATTATGCCCATTGCTGCTTCTGTTACCGGTTCGTTGATTTAAGTTTCGAGTTTGATCGAAATTGATTCCCACTGGACACAGTTACTCGTTACTCATCCTTCAGCTTTCGAAAACTCTGAAGCCATTCAACAGTTTTACTGCTGCAACCCATTTTTCAAATATTGCTCTCAGCACTCTGATTGGAGAACCCATCCGCCTCTGTCGGAAGATTCGATTACGTAAAAGCAATCTGATTTAAACTTTATCCGATGATTCACCTCTTGTCGGGGTCTTTTTGTGAGAAAATAAAAAATCGTCATCAGTTCCCATTTAAGCCCGGGTTTCATTACAAAGTGATGACCGGATTTTGTCAGTCAGTTTTATAAATTTCTCAGCGGCACCAATAAGCCAAATTGTTCTCCTAAATCGATAAACACGTAAAAGAAAAAAAAAGCTTTTGAAAAAGTGCTCTCTTCTTCCATTTCAGAATGACACTTGGAACTTTCAGAATACTTGCGTAGCTCTTCAGCAAGTTTTCGCGATGTCACGAGACTGAGTCGGTTGTTAGGACTTGATTAAAATTTAAAAACGTATTTTCAATCTAGTAACTATTTTATATTCAAATTAAAATACTTTAACAATTTTTTTGAAACAATCTTTTGACAAAGCACAAAATTAAATAATCTGTTTCATAAAATGTAATTTTGCTAAAATTGAACAACTCAAGTGACACGCTTCATGGTCCATGACAAGCAAAAGTGCATTTCGTGCACTGACGCTAACGGTTTGGAAAAGTTTTAATAGGTTTGCGCGTGAAAGTTTGCTTGCTGCAGGACTTGAGTCTGAGAAGGGAAATGTCGTCACCAGCACTAGTTCTTTCCAGTAACCAGAAAAGCTAAATGGATTTCCAACAATCGCGAAAACCCAAAAGCACACAAATTTCTGCATATTATGTTACCTCGTCCAAAGTTTGTATCTTTACGATGGACGTTGGGAAGAAAGTTCCAAGAAGTATTCAATTGGATCATTGTGGAGTTAAAATGGAACTTTCATACAATGTTGCTACAAAATTGAAGCTAGTCTGTCGAAATCATGAAAATAGTCATGAATTATGATATATTGTATAACAAATTTCTCTTACATTCGTTAGCAAAAAGGATTAGCAGACAAAAAATAGTTCAATGTATTACCATTGAAGGACAGAAAATTGAAAGAAAAGACTAGCTGCAACTGAACAAATCGCACCGGTCTTCAAACCAAAGTTTACATTAAACCCATCCATTTTCGATTCACGGTCCTTTGGGATGATGGCGAGCAACAAGAAAAAAAAAAACTAGTGAAAATAATGAAATTCGTCCGCAGAAAAGCTCATCAAAGTTAGTTGAGTTGAGATGTTTTTCTGTTCCATTCTATCTCACCCTTTCTCCCGTCATAGTGATGGAATTAATGGGAAAACACTTGCCATACTGCGGCGATGAATAAAATTATCATCTTTCGTGGTGCGCTCCTCAACTCCCGAGAATATTTTCTTAAAATAACTTTCAGCTGAAAACGATGACTGGAATTTGTCTGGCTGGAAGCTTTTTTCCGTGGTTTTCGTGGAGCAAACTATCACCGGCAAAAGGGTTGGTAGTTTTCGTCGGCAACTTTTATGACCCCGGGGGTGATTGTGGTTTGTTTAAGATTGGGAGAGTGATTTTCGAAAAATTATGAATTTCGGTTCAAGTAATTCAGTTTAATCAAATGGTTCGGCAACTTACTCTTCATAAACGAATAAACAACACAACACAGGTACTTCATAAATGTAATCTACTCTATATTCAGTAATCGTTTTTTGGAATAAATATTGGGGATTTTCGACCAGCTAGTAGTATGTATGGAAAAAAGGAAAACTTTTGACAAACTGTTTTGATTCCATTTCATCAGAAACTTCAGCGATGATTTATGTTCGGTACATCCCCGAGCAATCCTGAAGTTTACCGTGGTAGCCAAAATTACAGAAACATTTGTAATTTCACAGAATTTTAAGCAAATTTGCATCACAGAAGCTTCAGAGATCACAGAAATTCTAACATTTTCACATTTTTCACAGATTTTACAGAATTTTTCTATTCTGTTCGTATTTTCAAAATTGTACAATATTAAGCCAAAACTTATCATTGCATTCTTACACTAATTCCTGAAAACTGGATAAGGTTTGGTACTATAATCATTTTTTTTCCAAGAGTGATATTAAAGATACAAATTGTTCGGCATAATTTTTAAATGAAATGAATGGAATTAGCTTTACAGAAACCCGTTACAGATTTTTTGGGTAATACAACGGAAAAACAAAAATGATTTTGTTGAAAACACCTTTCTTCTTGCCTACCTTAGTTCTATTCCCCTAATAAAAATCTGAAAATAGCCCATTTTTTCAAATTACTTTGTAAACGTACACTCTGGATAATCGCTTAATCTGGAAAATGTCAGAAGATTCTCGTCTGGGTGAACTGGCATATAAAAGAACAATATTGAACTTTATTATTTTTTTTGTTTTTTTCAAATAGACATTATCAGAAATTTCATGAGATTGTTTTTCAAATAAGAACACAAAGAGTATCAAAATAAAATGATTCGATTTGGGGTCATTTTTGAATTCCTTGAACCCTGGGGTTTCAAAAGCTTCGTTTTGGTTCAAATCACATCCAAAATTTTTCGCGAAACGTTGACGTTTACATAAGTAAATTTTCACTGTTATGTTTGTATGGGAAAATTGATTTTTTTTTCTGAAAAATCAACATAATTTTTTTATTTTTCTGTGAAACCAAGTAGAACACAGTAGAAACCGGAATAATGTTGATTCTTACGAACAAAATATTCAATTTTCTCATACAAACATTGAATTCCAAATTTACTAATGTAAACATACCTTAAAAATTATGCAAAAATATCCTGGGTGATTTTTTAACCAAAACGAAGCTTTAAAGATCCTAGGGTTTTAGAGATGCAAAAATAACCCCAAATAAACTCAGTCTAGTATCACATCAGTCTAGTATAAACATCCATTTTCTTGAAAAATTAAAAAACGAATTTCAACAAGTTCTTTTGAAGAATAAATTTTAAATACAAAAGCAATTAAAAATTCGTATTTTTTCAAATGTCTATGGATAACGCTTTTATTTAATAGAGTTAGGAAAGAAAGAGTGAAGAGACTTCATCCGTGGGGTAGGCTGATTCCTTATCTACGTCTCGTAACTGGCAAAACTTACGAAAATCTAATGTGGACAAATTTTCATGAGTTAAAAATTTGAAAAAAAAACTTAACAAAAAGATCTTTTTAAATAATTTAGAAACGTTTTCGAAATCAAACAATTTTACCAAAATCCTTTATTTCAATATTTCAGGTGTTGGAAAATTATATGAACTTCATGACACCATATTTTCAAAGCAAAAGTAGACTCATGGTCAAGGTTTCCGAAAAATTCAATGTTTTCGATTAGTTAAATTATCTTATATTGTGATTTTTGATAAAAATTCTGAAACAAAGCTCTGTGAAGTTTCAAGGAAGTGTAAATAAAATGGCTATGAGCAATGAGTTTTAATCAGCACCTGTCTGTGGGTTATCTCTAAACCATATTTCGGTTGAACTCAAACAGTTTACTACTTAATCTTTCCTAACTGATGCTGGTTATTCTTCTTGTCATTTAGATGTGTCATTTAAGTTACCGTCAACTGAAGCATCATAAAACACTTTTTAACTATAAAAACTGGACACATTCTACACTGATAATTTTGATGATTCAAATCACAAAAATCCAAAGCCAAAATAGAAAAAAATTTAAACATTTTTTTTTTATAATTTAAAAATCAATTTTTTTGTTGGAAGTTGCTGACAACTTTCTCAGTATAATTATTTTAAATAAAAGAATTTATTAATTTCTAAAATTACAAAAAACGTTTTTAAGCCAACAAACACTGTTTCATTGGGTAGAAACAATTTTTTTATTCAATGACTCAACTCATGTCTCAAAATTTGATTTTTTGTAGAATAAAAATTCATTGAAATACCATTGAAAAACCTCCAGATGGTCGGATTTGTACTAATCGGACATAATTTAGTTTATTTTTGAATAAGTTCGTTATTTCTTAAATAAAAACAAATATTGAAAAAATTGTGAATCTTCCAATAAAGACTGAGAGAAACAGTAGTAATTTTAACGTTTGTCACTATTAGAGTTAGGAAAAAAGTTAGCAAAACATACTGGAAATTGATAATTGTACAAGTCGGAGTAACAAAAGATCACTTGAAACTGTACATAAAATGAGTGAATTCACGCTATAACATTAACCCTTTAAAGCTTGACGTTTTTAAAATGAGAATAGCAGTTCAGTGAAATAATAACATTTTAATCGAATAACACAATTTAACAGGTTTGAAGTAGTTAATTTGAGTATTATAAAAGTAAGATGAAAAATAATTTTTAAAATTCTTGATTAATTTCAATCAGATTTTGCCAAAATCATCCAAACCTTGTTAATTGGGTGCAAGAATGCGTTTGTGATTGATTGAGATTGAATTTTTTTTTTTGAATTCGTAAATCTGAAAAAAGACAACAATTTTCCAAACACTACTTTTTTTCGAAAATATCCAAGTTTTTTCAAGATATTTGGATTTTGGTAAGTGTTATTTTAAAGCAACCCTATGCATTAAAGGGTTAAGGTTACAAATCTTTGTTCGTGTTGTTAAATTGAGAAGCTATGTACATCAAATTATTGGTAATTGTATTCTCTACAACTCATTTGAAGACACCGATATCCTACTACCACAGAGAGAACATACTGAAGTCAAAAATTGTCAATTCTAGCATAATTTCACGTCACAAAAACAATCATTCACAACACAAACAACATAAATTTTTAATTACCAAATTATGCTCATTTTGAAGAAAATTCAATTTTCGACCGTTTGCTACTGTTTTTTTTTTTTCATTGATGGACTTCTAGAATGACAACAGTTTAGAAAAGGCGTGAAATGCGATTTTACGTCACGGTGGAATATGATTTACTTTGGTATAAAAAATTAACAAAATGAGACAATACGTTCTTTTTTTAATCATTTTTAAAACGTTTTCGACACCAAGCAATTTTAACCAAAATTTTTTATTCCAATATTTTTGTTGTTTGTCAATTATATTCGACTACTTACGTATATACTAAATAGAAGGATGTGACTTTTGGTGATTATCTATAACAAAGATTTGTGATTTGTGTTAAATTTCATAAACGCAATCTTAAATGCCAAACAACACGGAGTGTGAAAAAATTGACCCTAGAAATGCGTTTGTTGGTCTGTGGATTTACTCTATTCAATGTTTTAGAGAATTCAAACAATTTACACATTTATTGTTTCAAACTGATGCTGGTTATTCTTGTTATTTATTTTGATTTTTTATTTTAGGTAATCTTTTTTTGTGTCAAACATTATTCTGATGTTAGGTTTGATCTGCAAGGCATTTGATTTGAGTACCTGGCATGATGAAATATGAAAAGGTTTCTCAAAAATCTGTGATTTTTCTCAAAACTCTGTGATCTGTGACACAGGTTCTGTTATGTAAATTTTCTCTAAACTCTGTGAAATTACTAATTGTGCAATGGTTGAAGTCTTGAATAAAGAAGTGGAGCCTTTTTTAAAAAAGAAAGAATCACTATTTATAGAGGAAAAAAATTAGAAGTACCATGATTTGAAAAACTGTAAAAGACGGCAAGTTGTTTTTTTTCCTGAAAGATATGATGAAGACAACAAATGGGAACAAGACCCCAGATTCTTCTCTACATATAGGTAAGAGTGAGGTGACTTGATCTTTAAACCAGAATATTCTGTTGATATCACTTTGTTGTTTTAATAATAAAAAATAAAGAAGGTAGATTTTTTTATCATTCAATGTTGGTTATTTGGTGTTCGTACTTCAAACGGAGTGGTCGTCTTTTCTTAGCTGTGACGTTTCGTTTAGCCTTGAGTAGCTAAGTTACTGATAAAGTTTGCTTTTGTTCAACACAATAGCTTATATCCAGTCGGAGAGATTCGTGACAATGGGATCCAAAATGGAAGAAGCTAGAACCAACTCAGAAAAATTTTTTAGGACCTGGCAATTCTGAGATCAGATTTTGAAATCTTTCAATTTTTGAAACTGAAAATCAAATTAGTTTGTGGAAATCTTCTGGCAATGTACAGAGAGCCAGAGGATCATTGTGTGCCTACTTAAAATTTAAGTCTGAATAACAAGCGAAAGATACGTTGTCGTGGTTGCCATCATCGATGGAGTTCTATTACAATTTCAATAATTCGACAGTTGTAATCATTTCTGAAGCATCCACCGTGTTCAAGTACGTTCGAATTTTTCATTTACTACCGAAAATAGAGGATAAAGAGTTGTCGGAAGTCCTTTCAAAATTTGGAGTTATACAGAAAATGGTTTGCGGAAAATACAGCAGTGAAACTCGTTTCCCGATCTGGACAGGTGTGCGTGGACTACATGTGGAAATCATGAATGAGATTCCAGCGACAGTGCACGTGCGCAGCTTCCAAGCTCGTATGTTCTATGAAGGTTTAGTAAATAAGTGTATTGTTTGTGGAAGTAAAGAACACATCAAGGCGAATTGTCCCGAATGCATAACGGTGAATAGCAGGTTATCTCAGCAAGTTCCACGGTACAGTGACGTTGTTGCAGGACCAAGTCGTCAGTTACAGACGGCTGCAGATGTGCAGAATGTTGACAGAACTGTGCAATGTCAATCAGCTGATATACAATCAGTAGAGAGCCAGTGCGATCAGACCAACGACGAGGTAAGCGAGGAGGCAGGAAGTGAGGTAATCAGTAATGGAAATAACTCAAAACATCGATCGGAGGTCTCGGAACACCGATTGATCTGGAGCATGAGAGAAATGACACAGCGATTGAAGAAATGGAGACTGCATATGCGAAAACGAACGCTGAGAGGACAAAACGTGGACAGAAGGAAATTGAAACTTACAGTAGAAATGATTTCAAAACATCCACAGAATTAAATTCAAGTTTCTTGACTGTTACACCTTCTCCTAAATTCTTGGAGGTACAGACAGCACTTACTCGAGCTCGAGGCAGATCAAAATCTGAACAGCACTGAAAACCTTTCTCTTTCTGCTCAGTAGTTTGGAGTGATATGAAGTACATACATACATAAGATAACACTAGTTTACAAAATTTTAAAAAAATCGTGAACTTGATTAACTGACCAACATTTTTAATGTAAAATTGAGCGCTGAATCTGAAAATGAAATTCAAAAAAATCTCAGTAGAACCGTTTTTGAGTTATGCTCGAAATGTGAAATTTCGGGAAAATTAAAAAAGTTCTTGTACTTAGATTAAAATATCTCGGACGGCATAACAGTAATTTGAAATCTCTCTTTTGCATATTGAAGGTGAATAAATTTTCTATCGATCATCTGAACACTGTTTTTGCGTTTGACCAACAACATTGCTGATATTAGTGACTTTATGAGAAAAAAAATTATAAAAAACGCATTTTTTTAGAGAAAATTTTGTTTCAACTTAAGTTTTATACTCGATGGTAGCATTTAAAAAATCTGGCTTTCTTTTGCGCTTAAATGTCAATTTAAAACAAAGATTTCAAGTGGTTATTTATCAAAATCGGTTGAAAATTTAAAAAGGTCTGGCTACTTTACCATAACTGAAATTTTTGCAGTTTTTCATAATTTAACGAACCGCAGTACACTTATCATAGTATAGGAAGAACGAAACATGATAAATCTCACTCGCTCCAAGCCAAAATTTTTGATTAGCTTACCAGAAGGTCACATGCCAAGTTTCAGGAAGATTTGACCATAGGGAGGGGTTGCTTAAGTCTCAAACGTGAATAAAATTTTGAGGTATTTTGACCGGAAGGAACGAAAAATACTGGTTTTTCATCAATAACTTTTTTCATCATTAGCTGATTGTTTTTTATGGATGATTTTCTTAAAGCCTAAGTTGAGACAAATATTTCACCCGAAGACTGTAACTCGATTGGATTTGAAACAGAAAAGTTATTGCAGTTCAAAGGCCGCAAATTTTGTCCAACACGCAATGAGTACTTTTTACGCATTGCGTTTTTTACGACAATTTTCGACCAAAATACAATCTTTGAACCGCAATAACTTTTCTGTTTCAAATCCAATCGAGTTACAGTCTTCGGGTGAAATATTTGTCTCAACTTAGGTTTTAAGAAAATTAACCATAAAAAACAATCAGCTTGTGATGAAAAAAGTTGTTGATGAAAAACCAGTATTTTTCGTTCCTTCCGGTCAAAATACCTTAAAATTTTATTCACGTTTGAGACTTAAGCAACCCCTCCCTATGGTCAGATCTTCCTGAAACTTGGCATGTGACCTTCTGGTAAGCTAATCAAAAATTTTGGCTTGGAGCGAGTGAGATTTATCATGTTTCGTTCTTCCTATACTATGATAAGTGTACTGCGGTTCGTTAAATTATGAAAAACTGCAAAAATTACAGTTATGGTAAAGTAGCCATAACTTCTTCAATTTTCAACCGATTTTGATAAATAACCACTTGAAATCTTTGTTTTAAATTGACATTTAAGCGCAAAAGAAAACCAGATTTTTTAAATGATACCATCGAGTCTAAAACTTAAGTTGAAACAAAATTTTCTCTAGAAAAATGCGTTTTTTATAATTTTTTTTCTCATAAAGTCACTAATATCAGCAATATTGTTGGTCAAACGCAAAAACAGTGTTCAGATGATCGATAGAAAATTTATTCACCTTCAATATGCAAAAGAGAGATTTCAAATTACTGTTATGCCGTCCGAGATATTTTAATCTAAGTACAAGAACTTTTTCAATTTTTTCGAAATTTCATATTTGGAGCATAACTCAAAAACGGTTCTACTGAGATTTTTTTGACTTTCATTTTCGGATTCAGCGCCCGATTTCACATTGGAAATGACCTTCAGTTTACTGAGTTCAAAAATGCTGTAAACTAGTCACTAGTTTACAAAATTTTAAAAAAATCGTGAACTTGATTAACTGACCAACATTTTTAATGTAAAATCGGGCGCTGAATCCGAAAATGAAATTCAAAAAAATCTCAGTAGAACCGTTTTTGAGTTATGCTCCAAATATGAAATTTCGAAAAAATTAAAATAGTTCTTGTACTTATATTTAAATATCTCGGACGGCATAACAGTAATTTGAAATCCCTCTTTTGCATATTGAAGGTGAATAAGTTGTCTATCGATCATCTGAACACTGTTTTTGCGTTTGACCAACAATATTGCTGATATTAGTGACTTTATGAGAAAAAAAATTATAAAATACGCATTTTTTTAGAGAAAATTTTGTTTCAACGAAAGTTTTAGACTCGATGGTAGCATTTAAAAAATCTGATTTTCTTTTGCGCTTGAATGTCAATATAAAACAAAGATTTCAAGTGGTTATTTATCAAAATCGGTTGAAAATTGAAGAAGTTATGACTACTTTACCATAACTGAAATTTTTGGAGTTTTTAATAATTTAACGAACCGCAGTACACTTATCATAGTATAGGAAGAATGAAACATAATAAATCTCACTCGTTCCAAGTAAAAATTATTCATTAGCTTACCAGAAGTTCACATGCCAAGTTTCAGGAAGATCTGACCATAGGGAGGGGTTACTTAAGTCTCAAACGTGAATAAAATTTTGAGCTATTTTGCCCGGAAGGAACGAAAAATACTGGTTTTTCTTCAATAACTTTTTTCATCACTAGCTGATTGTTTTTTATGGTTGATATTCTTGAAGCCTAAGTTGAGACAAATATTTCACCCGAAGACTGTAACTCGATTGGATTTGAAACAGAAAAGTTATTGCGGTTCAAAGGCCGCAAATTTTGTCCAACACGCAATGAGTACTTTTTACGCATTGCGTTTTATTCGACAATTTTCGACCAAAATACAATCTTTAAACCGCAATAACTTTTCTGTTTCAAATCCAATCGAGTTACAGTCTTCGGGTGAAATATTTGTCTCAACTTAGGCTTTAAGAAAATCAACCATAAAAAACAATCAGCTAGTGATGAAAAAAGTTATTGATGAAAAACCAGTATTTTTCGTTCCTTCCGGGCAAAATAGCTCAAAATTTTATTCACGTTTGAGACTTAAGTAACCCCTCCCTATGGTCAGATCTTCCTGAAACTTGGCATGTGAACTTCTGGTAAGCTAATAAATTATTTTGACTTGGAGCGAGTGAGATTTCTCCTGTTTCATTTTTCCTATACTATGATAAGTGTACTGCGGTTCGTTAAATTATTAAAAACTCCAAAAATTTCAGTTATGGTAAAGTAGCCATAACTTCTTCAATTTTCAACCGATTTTGATAAATTAACACTTGAAATCTTTGTTTTAAATTGACATTTAAGCGCAAAAGAAAATCAGATTTTTTTAATGCTACCATCGAGTCTAAAACTTTCGTTGAAGCGAAATTTTCTCTAAAAAAATTCGTATTTTATATTTTTTTTTCTCATAAAGTCACTAATATCAACAATACTGTTGGTCAAATGCAAAAACAGTGTTCAGATGATCGATAGACAACTTATTCACCTTCAATATGCAAAAGAGGGATTTCAAATTACTGTTATGCCGTTCGAGATATTTAAATATAAGTACAAGAACTTTTTTAATTTTTTCGAAATTTCATATTTGGAGCATAACTCAAAAACGGTTCTACTGAGATTTTTTTGAATTTCATTTTCGGATTCAGCGCCCGATTTCACATTGGAAATGACCTTCAGTTTACTGAGTTCAAAAATGCTGTAAACTAGTGTAATTGAATGTTGCAAATTCGAACAATTGTATTGTAGAATGGAAATCAGTAAATATTGATCAGTTCTAGTTTTTAGATATAAAGGTTTTTTTTAAATAGTGATTATAAAAATTATATATGAAACAGGCAGTGCACTCAACTATTGATGTAAAGTTTAGTTAAAATAAATTAAAAAAAAACAGGTCATGCAATTAAGGCGGAACAAATAAAAAAAAGTTTTTAAAAAAAATCTACAAAATGTAATTTAAAGATCTTCAAACTGTATAAAAGTAGAACTGTAAATATTTTTGAATGATTGAATTGAAAATTTCTTCACTCAACTCAAAACAGCATTCTGTCTCCGATAGAAATGATCATAATGACGAAATAACGATGCGTGTCGTGCATTTCTTCGTCTGTCGGCTTCGCTCTCTGCCCAAATCACCACCCACCGTACCTACTCGGAGAGCAAACAAACACGTTTTGCTGGACGCGGTGCTTGTAGTTCTAGAAATTCAGGAATGATTTTACGATTATAATTTTCATATTTTTAAGAAATCTCACAGCGTGATTTGTTGCACCTCACTAGAATGTAGATTAAATTAGCTTTCCAATGAATATACTTTTGATTGGTCCAAACAAAGTAAAAGCACTGAAAATCCGGGTACAACCTGACGGTGGACCACAAAAACAGATGAAATTTCAATTTGTAAAAAAATTGCGCAAAGTAGTGAACTTTAAAAATTTCCAGTAATTTCAATTTTTGTTGCATCAAAAATCTAAAGAAAGCAAAATGTTAGAATTTTAATAAAGTTTGTTGTCATATTTTTTCTAAAACTCTACCATCGCTCAAACAGTATTTACTAGCAATCGAATGAAAAGTAGTTTTTTTAGACCACTTTTTTGAACTTTTTGTGACCATTTCATGAAAAAAAATTTATAAATACATTTCTTGTCTTCATGATGTAGGCATTAACTTCAGCTTTCATATGCATAAGGCAAATATTTTTTTGGACGTGTTATATATGAACTACAGCAGTTTTCGTGAGGCATGTTTTTTCGGATTTTTTTTTTCTTTCATGCCAAATAACGAGAAAACTTGTAACTTTAGCTGTATATAATGTTCTAAACATATTTTACTGACATTACAAGGTTTTTTTTGATGTAAGTTTTGTTTAAATCGGTCTAACACACCAAAAGTTATAACGGTTTGAGCTTGTGGTGTCAAATTGATACCACAAGTACTGATTAGTGTAATGAAATCTAATGCGGATGAGGGTTAATGTTAAAACTAATTCTAGAAAGTTTTTATTATTTTTAATAACTTCTTCGAGATTCAACATTTTTGCCAAAGTTTTTGATTAAAAGCATTTTATCAACAATAATGTTTGAGTTATGTTTTATTTTTGAAAGAATTTTAACACATTTTAGCTCAAAAATAGTAAATTTGAAGTGCTTGGAAAAAATTATTAGCGAAACTTGAAAATTTCGCTTTTGCATTCTTTTCGCAAATCTTCAAATAAAAAAGTTGTTCTAGAGCCTCTGATTATTTGTTTTCCTTAAAAGTGCGTGAAATAGGAGAGAGTCTCTTCTATTATGTCGCAAATTTTCAAAAATGTCGATTGATAATTGTCGAGATGAGCTTCACTGTATCTTTTCAATAATCCAATTTTGAAAACTAAAATTTTACATTTTTCTCATTTGATTATTATTATTTCCATTAAGAAATACTTGATTTCTCAAAATTAAAGTTTTTGCTATATTGATATGGTGATAGTGATAATTAGAACCAGATCGATTTCATCGAACTTTAAGAAGTTCTACTACTTAAAATAAAATATCAGTTGCTTGCAGTTTATTTTGATTCCATACAGCTCGTCAATATTTATTTCCATTTATCAAATCTACCCCTTAGCCCTCGTTATTGCTGCTTCTGCCGCTGCCAGAAGGAATTGAACGAGAACGAATGTCCCACATTCACACAAATGTTGCAATGCATGTGTGATCCAATTTTAGGGTACTTTAGCCCTTCAGCTACCGTTGGATTCCGGGAAGAAACTGAACCTCCCGGATGATGGACGCTTTCGTGTCGGTTGGAATGGAAGATTTATGAATAAGTAATTGCATTCATCTCTTACACTAACCCGCATTCGGATCTCGTCTGGCTAATGTGAGAAATGGTTAGGGTTACCAGGTGCTTGAAATGCCGGATAACTTGAGTGAACTTTTCATATGAGTCCCTTAGAGTCAATGTAAGTGCAAAAATTGTAACTACAAAAAGTAAGTGTAAGTGCAAAAGTTATTGGCTTATAGTTTAAAATGCTCAACAATTTTTCATATTTCAAACTACAGTTGTTGTTTTTTTTAGATTTTTTTAAATCTTTTCACATACTTTTTTATAAAAAATATATGGAAAATGACTACAACAACTAATAAGAAGGGTTTAAGAGGTCATTGATAAATTTATAAAAAACTAATACTAAGCGTGTTAGTCTAAAATGCTAAACAATTTTTCATATTTCAAACTACAGTTGTTGTTTTTAATAAATTTTTTTAAAACTTTTTATATACTTTTTATAAACAATATATGGAAAATGACCAAAACAACTAATAAGAAGGGTTTAAGAGGTCATTGATAAATTTATAAAAAACTATTACTAAGCGTGTTTTTTTCGAGATGAGCTTTTATGCACTTATACCCCTTTAGCTTTAGGATAAGAGTTGTTGTATCGCTATTGTCTTCATATAAGTATGAAACATTGAAATTACGAATTTAAACCTTCGATCAAAGATCAGCCAAACTGGAGACTCTAGGAAAAATTTTCAACTTTGGTTTTTTGCAGTGTAACCAGGGTTTTCGTTTACCCATATCGGTTCCAGTAGTTGCCCGAATGTACAACACACTGAACACCGGGAACCGGGAGCATCGGATTATGCGAAATGGAAATGAATGGGGATTTTTCCTGATGCTGTCGGTTGGATTCTTTGAGGCCAGAACTACATCACCAACTGTACGGTGTCATCTCGTGTGACGCCGGCAGAAACCAAAAACTCTTTCATGAATGATGGTATGAATAAATGTTGCCTGCACCAAGTGCGGCACATTAATGCTTCCGGATCTACTACAGTCACTAGTCAGAGTCGTCAGCTGCAAAGACGAAAGCCAGACGAGGGCAGCAGCTTCTGAGTTCGGATTTGTCATCATACTGTGGAGATGCATACGGTAGAGAACTTTTTTTTTAGTTTAGGTTACTCGAAAGGAGTATCATCGTCAGCGAGGAAGTGTCATCACACGTTCAGCAACGAGCCCTTTAGCTGACGGTGGTAATTAACAAAGACCAAACGAGATTAGGCTTTTAGGTGTTTTGTTTCCATAGCTCACAATCACCTTTGAGTGGAACGAATTGAATAAATCATAGTCATTCAGGTAATCATTTCTTAGAAGGGTTGAGTGTTGCTAAGACTAGAGAGTTAAAATCAATTGCAGTTTATTTAAAAATGAATTGTCACACTTTCAAGAAAACTTGATAACATTTGCATTGTTATGTCAAAGGCAAACAAATGGATTACGATTACTACCTCAATCAGAATTAAAATCAAAATAAAATCTCAAATCAGTCTCTAAATTTTCCACCATAATAATGCGTTCTGTCAGCACCAGGACCTGAATCAGAATAAGCTTTAGGATCATTTTGTAAGGATCAAATGTTCTTGATATAAGAATGAGATTGAAATAAAAATAACGACCAGTAATAGATGGAAGACAAGTGTAAGTAACCCGGTCCTCGAAAAACTTTTAAATATTTCTAAGAGATTATACTGAAAAATATGAATTGAAGTTTAAAAAATTCACAATTTCAACGACATTTAACATTAAAGTAATGAAGAAAAAAGATTTTGTCTTCATTATTCATCTAAAAAAAGTAAGAAATACATAAACTATCTATCTGAAATTTTGGATAGAAGTGTGTTTAAAGCTAAGTTTATTTAGAAATGGGACACATTGCTAATAGCTCATAACCTAGTTATTGGACGTACAAAATTTAACAGCATTTTGTTGCCTGTAAAAAGAAGGGGAGAGTGGGGTATCGTGGGCCATGGGGAAACGTGGGCCACTTTTATATCTCAGATGTGTGTTGAGATAAAAATCTCAAACCAACTGTCATCGTCGTCGCTTTGCGTGAGCATATATTCCTATGCTTCTTTTATTTATCAAGCTAAAAAAAGTAAGAAAAATTTACTTACATAATTGGTCGGGATTCGACCAGACCGAACTAAACGCCATCAGCATTTTTTCAAGACACTTGAACTTCATTTGCAAATATTTTCATCTAGAAACAAAATCTTTTTTTTTTTTGTTTTTTTTTAATATATCTTTATTTTTTTAGTACCAATTCATCATTACATTTATATTACATTAAAACATTACATTAGGTGTTCAGTTCAATAATGAACTTTCAGAGCCCTATAGTTTAGTAATCACTAAAATTTGCTGAGCACAATCAAGCATTTTTATAAAGGAGAACATCCTGTAGTGAAAAAAAAAATATTTTAAACTAAAAACTAAAGCTATCCTAAAATTTAAACTAATTGTAGAGAGAGCGAATCTCTGCGATGGAAGACTGCATCGATTTGCCTCTGAAGTTGGAGATGATTTTGTTGGCCATCTCTTCGATAGATTCAATGCCTGCAATCCGATGAAGATCTTCGGTGCTGTGCCAAGGTGGAAGCCGCAAAATCATTTTCAGAACCTTGTTCTGAATCTTCTGGATGGCTTTCTTCCTCGTCGCGCAGCAGCTAGACCAAATCGGAACTGCATACATTATCGCTGGTCGGAAGACTTGCTTGTAAATAAGCATCTTATTCTTCAGGCAAAGTCGAGATTTCCTGTTGATGAGAGAATAAAGAGATTTAGTGTATTTATTACATTTAGATTGAATATCTTCAATGTGATTTTTAAAAGAAAGATTCCGATCAAGTGTGAGTCCCAAGTACTTCACGTGATCAGACCATTCTAAAGAAACCCCATTAAAAGTTATGGAATGATTTTCATTAGGTTTTAAAAAATTTGCTCTTGGCTTATGGGGAAATAAAATAAGTTGAGTTTTGGAAGCGTTAGGAGAAATTTTCCACATTTTCAAGTAATTCAAAAAGGAATTTAAATTTTGTTGCAATCTACTGCGTACCACCCGTAAATTTCGACCTTTGGCTGAAAGCAAAGTATCGTCAGCAAATAATCTTCTACCTTTTCCTTCTGGGACATCAGGAAGATCAGAAGTAAAAATATTGTATAAAATAGGCCCAAGTATACTACCCTGAGGGACACCAGCTCTAATGGGTATCCTTTCAGAGCATGAATTTTGATAGCTTACTTGCAAAGTTCGGCTAGTCAAATAATTTTGAATAATTTTGGTGAGATATACAGGAAAATCAAATCGAGCTAATTTAGCTACTAAACCTTTGTGCCAAACACTGTCAAAAGCTTTTTCAATATCAAGAAGAGCAACACCAGTTGAATAACCCTCAGATTTGCTAGCGTTAATCATATTAGTTACACTCAAAAGTTGATGTGTAGTAGAATGTCCATCACGCAAACCAAATTGTTCATCAGGGAAAATAGAATTCTGATTAATGTGAATCATCATTCTATTCAAAATAACTCTCTCAAATAGTTTACTTAAAGAAGGAAGCAAACTAATTGGTCGATAACTTGAAGGCTCTGAAGCACTTTTTCCAGGTTTCAAAATTGGAGTTACTTTGGCATTTTTCCATTTATTGGAAAAATAAGCCAAGTGAAAACATTTATTGAAGATTTTAACTTAAAAAATTTATAGTGCTTTCAGGAAACTTTTTAATAACAATATAGAAAATCCCATCTTCCCCCGGGGCTTTCATATTTTTAAATTTTTTGAAAATCAATTTAAGTTCATCAATATTTGTCTCACAAGAACTTTCAAACACAATTTTCTTAGAAAGAATATCATCAAATTCTAGGGAAATTTAAGCATCAATTGGACTTACAACGTTTAAATTAAAATCATGAGCAGACTCAAATTGTTGGGCTAATTTTTGAGCTTTTTCTGAATTAGTTAAAAGAAGTTTATCTCCATCTTTCAAAGTAGGAATTGGCTTCTGGGGCTTTTTTAGAATTTTAGTTAATTTCGAAAATGGCTTTGAGTAGGGTTTTATGTCCTCTACTGCTTTAGCAAAATTTTCATTACGAATGAAATTTAAACGACGTTTGATGTCTTTTTGAAGGTCGCAATAAATTAATTTCAAATAAGGATCCCTAGTTCGTTGAAATTGGCGTCGACGAATGTTTTTCATTCGTATCAAAAACTGAAGATCATCATCAATTAAAGGTTGATTAAATTTATGTTTAACTTTAGGTATTGAAGCGGCTTTAGCATTGACTATTGAAATTGTCAAATTTTCTACAGCCAAATCAATATCTTCTATTGATTCAGCGCAACATTTACATCTAAATTACGTTCATTAAAATTCCTTTATCGCTCCCAGTCAGCTTTTCGAAAGTAAAATGTTGATTTTAAAGGGTTTTCAATGGGACTTTGGGATAAAGAAAAAGTTACTGGAAGGTGGTCTGAATCGAGGTCCGCATGAGTAACTAATTGACTACAATGCTCGCCTAAATCCGTTAGAACCAAATCAATTGTGGAGGGATTTCTAATTGAAGAAAAACAAGTATGCCCATTAGGATATTCAACAGTATAATAACCTGCAGAGCAGTCATTAAACAAAATATTCCCATTTGAATTTGATGAAATATTATTCCAAGATCGGTGTTTTGCATTAAAGTCACCAATAATAAAAAATTTAGATTTATTTCTGGTGAGTTTTTGTAAATCTCCCTTCAAAAAATTTTTCTGTTCACCGCTACATTGAAAAGGCAAATATGCGGCAACAATTATTATTTTCCCCATAGAAGTTTCTAATTCAATTCCAATTGTTTCTAAGACTTTTGTATTGAAAGAAGGAAGAAGTCTAAATTTGAGACGACTATTGATGACAATAGCTACACCCCCACCTTGTCGATCAAGTCGATCATTTCGTAAAATTTTAAAGAAAGCATTGCTTTTCAAGTTATTGTCTGGCTTTAAAAAAGTTTCAGTGATGGCAGCAATATGAATGTTTTGAGTTTTCAAAAATAAAAAGAACTCGTCTTGGTTAGCCAGCAAAGATCTAGCGTTCCAATTCATAATATTTAAACATCTATTTGGATCCATGAGGGAATCGTAAAGTCATAATAATTTTGTTAGCATAATTAAAAGAAGTTTGGAAAGCTTCAAACATTGAATTTGCTTTCAACATAAGTTGCATCATTTCCATTAAATTAAATAAAATCTTTAATGTTTATGAGCTAGAATCAATAGTTTATAGTTCAAGGAATTCATTTTAATCATTCGTATTCGGTTTTGCGATCTAGGATATGAATAACTGGAGAAATAGTTTCTATTGTTTTCAAATTTTCTAATGGCGCTCAGTTCGGTCTGGTCGAAGGCAGGCCAATTAAAAAAAAACCCGCTAATTTCATCGATGGGGAACCTAAAGTGCATAACAAAAATATGCTCATACGCTTATAATCTTAGTTTTGTCATGATCTTTCACATGGAAAAGGAATTTTTGATGAAACATCAATAAGTCGCAAAAACGCAATCAATTTGCAAATCATACCTTGTGGGGAATCGTGGGCCACACATCTTGAATCACCTATATTTACTTGTTTTTATACAAATTCAGAACTTAAAATAATTTTTACCTATCTGTAAAGTTTTCTTATACCAAATGAAGAGTCATGAAAAATATTTTGTCCATCCTATATAAGAAATTTTGCCAAAACGTTCGCGAGCCAGGTTTTGGAATCTATGCAATCATATTCAGCTCTATTGTTTATTTCATCACCTTAAATTGCTTTAAAATAACGAAATGAATTAGGAAATCACAGTTTTGGGTCAACTCATGAACTTTGCATGTAATTTGCTCAATTTGGATTTGGTGGTCCACGATTACCCACCATTTTTCAAAATCCAAAAAATATTGCATTTTTTTAAACCGTCCGAATTTGGAGAAAATAACTTATCATATTTTTTTCTAAAAATACCTTGTGATACCTTAAAAATGTAGAAAACCATTTAATTTTTTATTTTTAATTTTATCTATATATGGTCGGGATTCGACCAGACCGAACTGAACGCCATAAAATTGATTTCGAGAAAATCGAGTTCAAAGTTCACAGCCCTACCAATTGATAATATTTTATTAGATATCTCATTTAATCATTTTCCCATCACATTTAGACTCTTATAAATCCGTCGAGGCTATACTGGTCGATTTCTGATTACACAATAAGCCGTAAACTGAAATTTTATAGCAATATGTTTGCACCCAGTTCACTCTGGTAGAACCAAAATGTTTGAAAAAATGCCATGCGCTATCATTTGACTGGGCAATTTGTTCTAACCGTAGGAGCCTACTAATAGGCGCTTTACGAGCAGCACGCAATGAGTATGGCTGATGCTAGGAAAATGTTTATTTTTCGTTGAGCCAGAGTGAACCGAGCCATACAAATTTCGCACTTTTCAAATCCAGAACATCTATGATTGTTACTTACCGGTTGCGTTCTGAACGACAGTAAGCAATAAAATAAAGCATTTTTCATCGTTCGATGTTAAAAATTCTAACATCCCCTTGAATAAATTGGAAAACAAAACTCTAAGGATTCGGTTCAGTCTAGCGGAGCAAAATTTTAACAAATGCTTACGATTCGAAATACAAAGTTTTTAGCCACGGGAACGTTTTAAATCATTTAATTTATCAGATATTAGTTCGTGATGAGCCGAAGAGCTGTTTTGAACCGAAAAAACCAACACACATTAGATTATTTCGCACAAAATCTGTTTTTATGACTGAAACAGACTTTTTGTCTTTACCTCTAAGGTGGCTCTCAGTTCACTTTGGCGCAACGCATTTTTGCCATTTCCACGGTCTGCAACATTGAAATTTTCTAATAAAATCAGAAAAAATAGGAAAAATGTTCTGATTTTCATTGAGCAGATAGTTTATCATGTTTCGCATCCGCTGCAATAGATAACTCAATTTTTTTAAAATTGGCGTTCAGTTCGGTCTGGTCGAATCCAGGCCATATATAAAAATGAATGTTTGTCTGTCTGTCTGTTCCCTATAGACTCGGAAACTACTGAACAGATCATCGTCAAAACTGGCATCTGAGGGTTTTTGAGGCCGGGGATGGTTTCTGTAATAGTCAAAACTCCATCCGACTTAAGGGAGGGGGGGCTTCCATACAAAATTTGTAGTTTTTCGAAACAAATTAAAGTCATGACATCCATTTTCTTGAGATTTTTTTTCTCCTTTGGGCGGTTTGTTTTTCGTCTCTATGGTCGAGGCGTCGAGCCAACGTCGCAAAAGGATAGTAACCCAGGCATAGCATACTGATCAGTAGGAATATTTTGGCGCGTATTTCTCAACTAAGCATATTTTCTTTGAGGGGTTTGTTTTTCGTCTCCATGGGCGAGCAAACGTCGTCGCAAGAGGATAGTAACTAAAGCACACTGTTCATTGATTGCTGGAAAATTTAACAATAAGGCGCCTGTTTCTCAAACACGTGGGGGCGATATGCAACCTAGATGTGTTTTTTTTTCTTGCTTATTTGATTTGTACACAGCACGTGGTAATAAATGACGCCTAGATGTTACACGAATTGGTATTTTATCAATCGAATCAAAACCAATTGAAAGATTTGCAAAAATACTTCCATATTTAGTTCGTGTTAATGTAGGTAGCATTCGACTTTTCATTCAAGAAACATTAGAACATGTTCAAACGTTCAACTTTTTCTGTAAAAAAAAAATTTAAAAATTATGTTTTCTTCTAGAAATTGTTACTTCGGCCCAAATACACAACTGAAACGAATTTAGAATTGAAAATGGGAGCTTTTTATTTTAAATAATTCTGAAATAACCATCGTACTTTTTCCTTACATACCAATTCAAGTACGTACTTAACATGAAAAGTGTTTTTGTGTTACATGGCTGCATAAAAGAGACTTTTGATCCCCTTCGTTTTTAAAAAGCGAGACTTTAGAACTGATATTCAACTGGACACAAAATTTTTAAGAGAAATTTTTAGTTTACCCTTAAAGTGTTAAAAATAATATTCCCTTCTGTCAACTTACACGGTGGGGCAAGGGCAAACGTCGAACTTTTAAGAAATTCATCTTCAAAATGATTCAAAATGTTGGAAAGACCAGAAGGGATATTCCGAATGTTGAAACTGCAGCGGATATTGAAAATTATTAAATGTCTTTGTAAATGAAGCTCATTCCCTTTGAACGGCATTCGTTAAAAGTGGAGTAAAAACATTAATTTATGCTGCAGGAATACTGCAGATATATCAGTAAACCTTGATAGAACAAAAAACAGGAATTCGTATTAAATCCATTTTAAAGCCATTACTCTGACGCATCTGTTTATAAGCTTTGCATTGACACTTGCTCCAATATACGGGACAAATGTAAATTTAGAAATTTGTTTTTGCCTACATTTTTGAATATTTGACTTTCAAAGAGAAAATAAAAAAAACACGCTGAGAACTTATTTAGTGATGCAACTGATATTTTTTTTAAATATTTATATGTTTACCGTAGTATATTATATTTAAAAAAAAAAAGAAATTTGCACTGTATTTAATACATAACTAATTTAATTTATTTTTCATTACCATGATAAGTGCTTTTTGGGTATCGAGCCGGTTAAATTTGCCTACCTTCTTCAAGCAGTGGGGGACAAAATTAATAAAGATGGGAGAGCTCCCATGTAAATTTAAGATAAAGAGCTTTTCAAAGAAGGCACAATATTTAAAATGGTTTTTTTGGGTACAGAGTACAAATTTCAGATCTTGAAAAACAAGTTTAGAGATCAAGTTTCATAAATAATATATACCATCTTTGAATTGCAATTCAGAACTGCAGCTGCAGCTCTCATTTCAAAGTTGCTGGTTCTGAAGTATGATGAGGTTTGATTTGAAAAAATGCTCTCCAAAATCTAAATTTAAATAAATTTTTACAAATTACATTTATTTCCGGAAGGTGTAGCAAAGCACAACGGGTCAGCTAGTCTTCTATAATAAAAAAAGTTATGGAACAACGAAAAAAAAGTGGTCCATGATTCCCCACTCTCCCATACTATCCGAAATTTTTTTTGTATTATTAAATTACGTGGTTTTGAGATATTTATGAAGCAATATTAAAAAATTGTTTTACATAGTTTTCTTCAAAATCCATCATTATCAAATTTGGATTGGATTTTTTTTATTTATAGAGGATTTTAACCGTCTTGGTCAGTCTTCCTTTTTGACAAAATACATTATCAAATCGATAGCAGGTTAAACCGTTAATCTATATATGGGTCATTCCATGTCAAGTGTGCACAGCGAAAAAAAAAATCTTATCGAAAATTTGCCAAACTTGGCCGAACAACTTTCTCGTTCCGGATACTCCCTTCTTTTTTTTCAAGATTTTGAAAAACTCATCATTTTTAAAATACTATATCTCCGGACTGAAAAATCATACCAAAATTACAAAATATGCGTTGTGTAGATTTTTTTAAAATCTATCAATTTATGTTATTCATTTTTTGATATAGTGACGTTTTAAACGTCAAAACATAGCTTTAAAAATAAAACGTTATTTCTTGCAAGGAAAGTATATTTTTTCTTGAATTTTATGATTTCATTGTTTTTTTGAGCAAACTTTGCGTAAGAACCAACCAAAATCCCAATATAATATTTCTTGTTTTCGAGATATGAAAGATTTAAGTTGAATTGTCTAACAATTATTTACTCGCAGTACTCAGTGGTTTCACTAGAGTGCAACAATCGTCGAAATTTTTAGTCACATCTTCCATGCTTGAACAGATTTTTTGTTTTCATGGTTTGTTTTATAACTAAAGAAAATTTGAAATGACAATTTTAATGAAAGGAAACAATATTTTCGGTTTATGAAATATTTTTATTCGAAATACATATAACTATTTTGTTTCATTCCAACACTTCAAGTTAAATCATCTTTAGATTGTCTTTTCCTTTTGCATACATTGAATATTTTTAATTCCTTGGAGTTTGAAAATGTTTTCATTCCAATTTTTCCAGCATCTGAAGGGATTGCGGCTTGAAACGAACGAATTCTTTTGATTGCCACAGATGCTTCAAACCTTCCAGTCAATGTCATTCTGATTTGAATGCATTCAACATTAGCAACATTTTGCGAAGCAGAATTCAATTTACCGAACTTGTTAGAATGGTTTTTGCAGATAAACTTTAGATTATGCACTTCTGATCGCAATTTGAACAAATTCCACTCCCTTGAGGTAAAAAATCGTGTGTTCTTTAAAAATGTATCCTCTGAACATCGCTTATAAAGCTCTTTTCCAATTGAACACTTTGCTTTTGCCATGCTCGGAAAACTGTTCCCGACTAAATATTTAGAAGCTTAACAATAAAAGTCACTAAGACAACTCCATTCTAATGCAGTAACAGAAGGCAACTGGATATTTCAACCGCAATCTTCGATTTAAGAAGTTGTATTTATAACTACTAGCAAGTAGCAGCGAGCGAGAAGTTGCAGCAAACAATTCGTTCACAATGAATCAGTTAAAAAAATGTTATTGTTCAGTGCCACTCGGTGTCAACAAAAAAAAATCTTCGCACCCTAGAAAATCACATTTCTAGGGTCATGCCTGAAATATTGTACCTCGCGTAACTTTTGATCCCATCGATCGAACTTTTCAAAAACTTCAGACACGCTAACTTTATATTTCAACAATCACTCCGCAAAATTTGAACAAAATATGTAGCGTAGTTTCTGAGATATTGCAGATAGAATGAGAAAAGTCCAAAAAGTCCAATTTTCGTAGAATTCCTGTATCTCAGGCCATACAAACTCCAGAAAGCTCAATCTTCATGATATAATTGTGTGATAGTTGATCTACCTTTTGCAAAAAATTTGATCAAAAAATATCATCAGAGTAAAAAGTTATGGAAGTTCAAAGTCGAAGTGACAGTGCACGTGCTTCCAATTTCTATACAATTATGAACGGTACCGTCAAACGGGGCATCATGCAACAGCGGGGTTGAATGCAACATTTTTATAACACCACACAGATTAAATTTTTAATTTAATGTAATGAGATAAAGTTATCTTTTAATGATTACAAAATGATGATGACATAGTTTCTTGAATCCTTAGATAGTTTTTTTAAGTTTTTGATTTTCATATAAACTTTGAAAAATCGAACAATGAATGTACAATTTTTAACATTTTTCGATACCGTAAAAAACTTTACCCAGTATGACGGATTGGCTTGATAATATCACCTACAAACTTTATACTGGTTTCCTCATCCTATACCAACATTGATCATGTGGAAATATTTTTCGAATAATCACTCAATTTTTTTAAATAAATATTTTTATAATTCAGTTACCCGTCTGGGGTAAAATGCAACAAAATGCAAATCGGAACAAATTCTCATAAATCGCGTTTCCATATGCTGGGATATAATTGTTTTGCATTATGCTTTAGTTAACATTAAAATTTCATCCATTCCTAGGTTTATTTTTATGATTTGAGCTAATAGAATATTTTGTAGTATTTTTTACCCCTAAATGTATGCAGCAGATTTACACTTTTTTCTTAAAAACATTTTTGTCGGAAAAAATTAAAAACTTAATTCGAACAAAACCAAAATTTACTGCAATTGGTGCTTTATGCGTTATGACATCACAAATGTATAAAAAACTATGAATTTTCAATCGTTTTCATTTGATTTTTCATAAATTACAGAGTTTGTTGCAACTGACTCCTTTTTCTTAGTAGGGTGAAAATCGCATGTTTTTGTTAATTTAAAAATAACTGGTGAAACAAATAATTTTTCTGACTACGTCAGTTTGGTGGCCCATCTACCTTAAAACTTTTGATGTACAAGAGGTATGATTATCTGTAAGCATTAAGATTTTAGAAGCCATTCAAGTTGAAAATTGTTGCATGTTGCCCCAGTTGACGGTACCATGGCCGTAGGAACGGGGGGGGGGTTTTGGGGGTTAAACCCCCCCCATGAGGGTCCAAAAAAGGAAGCGAGGTATTCTAGTCTACACTCAAAATTTTAAATTCATCATCAATTTATGATAATTAATAGAGCAAAGATATTCAAGAGTAACTATCTGAACTAAAAACTAATACAAAAACCTCAAAAGCCAATTTCAAGTTCAAGATTCTGCTACAATTTTCAAAAATTTTCTCACTGGTTCATAGAATAAGGTTGTCAGATTTTTTTTCAGCACGTATCTCGGCTGTTTTAAATAAAAACCTGGCAAAATCCGGGTATTCGATTTCAAAATTGTCCAAATCCTAGGAATTGCTCATAAAAAATATAGAAAAAAAATTAAAAAACCTTTCATGATAATTTTTTGAAACTTGCTACAAAAATTTTGGACGCATATATAAAAAAAAAATTACAACACAAATTTGATTTGAGAATAAGAATGAGATCAAATCCGGGTAAAATCCAGGCTTTTCTAATGAAATCTGGCCAAATTGGTCGGACCAGACTTTTCCCAAATTTTATATTAAACATCCGGGCCAATCCAGTTAAAACCGGGTAATTTGGCAACATTATCATAGAAATTTAGGTCTGAATATTAAATTTTAAATTAAACCCATTTTGGAGGTTCTGGTTCTATATTCCTATAACCAAAATTGTATTTCTACATATTTTCGTATTTCTGATTTTGTTTCAAGTTTAGGATTCTTAGTTTTCAGTTTGAATGATCATAAGAAATTAGGTATGGAAAGCTGCTTTGAAATCCTTGTTCAAATTTGGTTTGCATTTCATATCAAATTTGAATCATTGGGCTTATTCTGACGTGACTTGACGAAATTTCATATCGTTTTGCAGGCTTAAATAGCTTCTCTAGCTTCGAAATTTTCGTTCGGATGAGCTGTTTTTGGTCTTCAGAGCTCATGTATACACAAATTTCTTTTCTGGAGTCAGGACGAAGACGTGAAATTTCGTGAGTCGCAGAAAAAGCCCTCACGTTTTTCGAAAATCAAAGCATTTTCAATATTTTGCTAATAGTTTGTTGAATATGGAAAAAGAAGAAATTTGTTTTATATTCAAATTCGAAGTTCTAAAACTTTATTCTTACACAAAATTTAAACATTCAAAGCTTCTAAGTGGCGATCCAAAATTAAAAACCAGATTCTAATTCACCATTCGAAATTCACATTTTAAATTGGATTTACAAAACATATTAAAAATAAATAATTGAAATAATGAATTAAGATTAAATCAGCACTACAGAATTTAAATAAAAGATTCGTGAAAATAACATCTGAAATTAAGATTCGGCAATCGTATTTTTTGGGCATTTCAGAAATCGTATAGAAATTCGGAAACAGATTCAATTTTTGAATTCTGGTTTAGAATTCACACTTAAAATTCAGAAAAAGATTTAGCTTGTGAATGAGTTTTTCAATCAACATAAAATTGTTGAGAAATTCAAGAGAACATAAACTTAAAAATTTGTTGTCAATTCAAGTTCCAAATTTAAAAGTTTTTAATCAGAATAAGTTTGTACACACAATTCAACTGAAAATCACAAATATATAGTAGAATTTGAGTTAGTTTTCTAAGTTTTGATTGATGCAAAATATCCCAAATAATATTTAAAAAAAATCATCAACAAGATTTTTAGTATGAAACTGATTCTTTATGAAAAAAATTTCCTGTTTAAAAAACATGTACCTGATCTTCACCTAAAAAATCTACACGTTTTTTTTTTATTTTCCGGTGTTTTGTTTAACATTATTAATATTGCAGCTTTTTTTAAAGCCAAATTTCAAACTAAAATTATAAATTTAGTTCAAGGTTGCATCAAGCAAATTTGATTCGAATTTTTTTTATCTCTTACTGTTTTTTTTTGAAAATTTTATTTATTTTCATCAAAGGATAGAATCTTAGAATTCGCAAAAGAGTTTAGAAGATTGGGCTTGTTTGATTTGAGTATAGAATAAGTTTTTTTAAGAAATTGAAAGCTACCCTTAAAAGAACTTATCTTATGCTAAAACCAAATAACTTTAATCTACCAGACTTTTAAACAAATTCAAAAAAAAATTAACCGTCGCTGACAACAAATTTCATATATTGTGTCCAGAGATTTCATTAAAAAAAATTAAGCTCACCCTTTAGTCTAAGGACCACTTTTCTAAAGTTACTTTTTTGATGTTTTATTAATGACACTTCACCATCCTTGTGGCGTTCGTGTCTTCTCTTAAGTTATAATTTCATACAAAAACTATCAATGAGTACTCAAAAATGAATAATCATATAGTTACAAACATAATTTGTTTTAATTTTTTTTAATTAGTGTATTGTTAGACAAAAAATCATATGTAAAAAATTAGTCTCCAAAACCCCCCCCCATGAGTCGGTTCTTCCTACGGCCCTGGACGGTACTGTATATAACTAAATATTATTTTTTTTTTTTTGGTAGCTTAGTTTTAAATGCTGGACTCTGTTGAATTTTGAAATACTCATTTTAAGCTTTAATTATCGAAAAATTACAGGTTTTCAAAAGTTTGTTCATATTCCTAATTTGGCATTATTGTTCCTAATTATAAACATATGGGTTTTCAATTATGAGCGTATGAGGGAAAAGTGTATCGGCTTTCAAAATATTACACTTTTTGTTCCTGATTTTGCATATAATAATGTTTGTTATTAATTTTATAAGAAAATTCTTAAAAATAACCGTTTCATCATGACATTTATATCTTTTTTGGAGTATGAATATAATAAACGAGTCTATTAAAATTAATATTCGTTGGGAAAGTAGTGGTGTTGAGCTTATTAAAAATCTAACAATGCATTTTTCTTCTTTTCAACTGTTTTTTTCATCTGATGTTTATTATATTTGAATATGCAGAAAATTCAAAGAAATAGATTCAAATAAGTATATTTAGTATTTTATTCATCCTTTATTTCTTTCTTTCTTTAAACTTTTCTTTTCCTCTTCAAATTTCTTTTATTTATCTATTGTTTTTATGATTTCATCAATGTGGATTCCAGCTGATAGAAGAGGTGTTTTTTCTGTAGTTCTGATATTTGAATATTATTTTACTGATTGTTCAGCTTATTTATCATGCGAACCCCATTTTCAATACCATACTCCGTAAACTGAGTACAGAATTTTATTCATAGTACATCAGTTTTTCGATTTTACCACGATCAAATAAGTTTTTTCCGTGAATTTAGCGAAACTGTATAGTAATAATTTTAGATGACCTGAAATGATTTATAATTACTTCTTAAGTAATGGAAATATCCTTATAATGATAAGTTTGAAGCATTAAGAGTTTCAAAAAATCATTTTATTTCGAAACATTTTTCTCAATAGCACTTTTACGATTTTTTTAAGCCAACATGAATGTTCTATTGAGTTTGTCAATGTCTATCGTAACAGAAAATTAACAATCATTTGTTTTAGTAAGTAACTAGCAACGAATTGCGATTTCATCAATGATATTATCCCCATCCAAGAAAGCTTCATTTAAAAAACTTGAAGACATTTGATCAATAACAGCCCCCTACCGTCTCTAAATTAGTATTAGTAGTCGTCACATTTATTGAGCTTATTAACATAGTTAAAAAAGGAGCTAACAAACAAAAAATATAAACTAACAATATTAAAATTATTTTCGACATATTTTAACAGAACTTACCCCCCCCCCCCCCCCCCCATAACATTATAGCATAAGATAAGATTAAATGACAAAAAAAAACAAAACAACTTTCAAATCATACAAACAGATTTCATGTTTAAATTGCGATTTTAGACACAAGTGAGCTAAATCTGGAAAACTAATAAAGAATTGAAGACGATTTTTGATTAATCAGATAACTAAACAACATTTACAAACACCCTTTATTATTTTAAATAAATATCAAAACGTTTAAAAAAATTTCGAACTGTTCAACTACTTTTTTTAAAGCGCGCTAAAATTGGAACAACAACTGTAATAAAATCAAGCGCGAATTAAGAGAGTATTGAAGCATTGATACAAACGAATAGTGAAAAATTCGAAACATAACTGTGTACAAGGATAATCATTCGTTGTTTTCACGGGTAAAAAACAAGAATGATTTTTGAATGATTGATCAAAACAATAGATTGGATAAAAAAAAGTCATTTGATTACCGCACACAATGCACTTTTTCACATATTTAGTAGTGTCGCGTTCTATAAATCCTGGTAAAAATATGTTTTTGACATTTTTAACTTAGAAGTACACTAGAGTAGAAAAAAAAACAATCATGATTTAATTTAAAATTTAATAATTTATAAAATTTCACAATATGTTGAAAATGAAGTTAAGATAAATTTTCCATCAACAACTTTACATCAATCAGATTAATGTCTGCAGCAAACTATAACTTCGATATAATTTGGAACACTTTAGCTTTGTCCATAATAAAAACACAAAAAAAAGTGTTCCTAATAATGGACATACTTTTATAGTTTTAACTTGAAAAAAAATGGTATGAACAATCTGATTTAAAGAATTATGATAAAAAACAAACCGACAAAATTTTCAAAAAAATCAGTTTGCAAATTCAGTATATACATATCTTCCATTATTAAAAAGGTGTTTTCTTGGCAAAAACGCTTAGCATAACGTTAATTTTCGACATACTTTGAAACAATTCGGTTTTTTACTAGAAATCCTGAGAATTGGATAAAAATTGGAAACCGAATCTATTACCGAATTCCACTTATGATAAATGTATATAGAATCCCATTCAGGAGTGAAATTTCATAGAACATAAAAAATTTGTAAAGTTTGTTTTAGTTTCCTTGTCGGGTCCCTACCACTGCCATCATTTGTATGATCTTTTGTGGTTTATCACCTATTTAATATAGCTTATCAAGATAGATCACTCTAATTGATTACTGTAGTGTCACTTTCTTATTTACCAGCATTTTCCCAATTTGGAAGGACAATAAAAAGAAACTTAATCACCTTTTTTTGTTAGACGAAAACGCAATGGAAAGAAAAAAATAGTTAAAGCTTGACAAATCAAAATAAGAAATTACGAAAAAAAGTAAAAAAAAAAAAATAACTTGAAATCCGTAAAAACGGGGTAATTTAATTAAAAATGATTTAATTAAATATCCGAACTGATCATTTCCATCCAGATTTTGAAACTAATTTGGAATCCGAATTCAGCTCAAAAATAATAAATTCGAATCGAAGTTAACTTTGAGGGATTGAATAAATAGTGCGCACGTTACAATATCATTTCATTTTATGATTTAGTTGAAACATTGAGCAATAAGTTGTTATATAAATAAAGATTTAGTCGTAGCTTTTAACTAAACAGTTTTTGTTTCAATTTTACTCAACTTGAGACCATCATTAGAGTAAAATCGCATAAGAATGCAAACAGTCAACTCAAATATTCCATTGATTTCAAAAACTGAACAGAATAGAAAAATCTTTGTTTGCAATTTCTTTTATTTTGATCAAAATCCAGAGTATAGTCACTCATTTTAATGGTTGTGCTAAACGTAAAAACTTATGCTACACAAATAACACACGACGTATTACAGGACACGACACTTAACGTTTTTACTAACGGAAAAAGGAATTAAATTTACCTTTTTTGTCGACCGGTTTCGGGCTCGATGTTGCCATCTACAGGACGATGTCCGACTGACTAGATGAAGGAAAAACACTAATACATGTTCATACTATCCAATAGTATTCGTCGAAGGGTGGTCGGGTTGTTGAAAACTTGGTTTGAGCAGGTTGAAAAGCGGTGATATGATTGGAGCGTCATCCTCGTTCATAAGTGCCTTTCCGATGTAGTGATATACATGGATTCCCATGCGTTTAAATGTGACGCTTTGCGTACACATTTTTTGAACTTAACCTTTCCCCAATCTATGTGATGATTAAGTTCTGACGCGTGGGCTGCTACACTTGATTCGTTGCTCCTGCTGTTATCTACTGCGTTTTTGTGCTCTTTTATTCTGGTTCTGAATTTCCGTCTGGTTTGCCCAATATAGACGGCCGGCAGTTTGACATGGAATCTCATAAATTCCAGATCTCTCTTCCGGTGGCACTTTGTCTTTTAGAGCAACCAGTCGATCTTTTAAAGTGTTTGAACTTTTGTAAGCCCACTTTCAGACCATGTTTAGAGAGAATCTTACAGATACTATTTGTCAGTGGTGGGTGGTACGGCAGGCTGACTCTTTGGATTCATCTCTTTCTGGTTTGAATGTGGTTGCGTTGCTACGGAGCTTTTTTCTTTCGTGTTTTCGGAGAATTTTGCTGACGAATTCTTGATCGTATCCGTTTAATTCACCAGCCTGCAAGATTTTTTGCTTTTCTAGTTCGAATTCATGCTCTCCATCGGTATGTTGTACAGACGGTGGGCCATCGAATGAAGGCAGCTTGCTTTTGCGCTCCAAAATGGTTTGAATCAACCGTAATATAGCGATCTGTTGACGTGGGTTTACGATAAATTCCGAATTTCACCGTGTTATCTTCTTTTCTGGAAATTAACAGGTCGAGGAATGGAAGTTTCCCATCAACTTCTTTTTCGACGGTAAATTTAATCGAACTATGCTGGTTGTTCAAAACCTCAAGCGTTTGCGGGAGATACCGTTCCTTTACGGTGGCGAAGATATCATCAACATAACGCCACCAAACACGAGGGAAAAGTTTCTCCCGTTTTTCGAGATCTGTTTCGAAGTCACTCATGAAGAGTTCAGCCAGTAGGGGGGATAATTTACTTCCCATGCTGAGGCCGAAGGTTTGCTTGTAGAATTTACCCCGAAACAAGAAGTAATTTTGATTCATACAAACCTCGGCTATGGTGACGTACGCTGCTATTTGGTTTGGGGGTGCGCGGCGTCGCTCCAGGTGTCTGCGAAGGCTGCGTAAGGCGTCAGAAATAGGGACGCTGGGAAAAAGTGCGGAGACATCAAACGAGACTAAGATCTCTCCTCGACGCACTTCAAAGTGCGGGAGCATGGGAAGTAAATTATCCCCCCTACTGGCTGAACTCTTCATGAGTGACTTCGAAACAGATCTCGAAAAACGGGAGAAACTTTTCCCTCGTGTTTGGTGGCGTTATGTTGATGATATCTTCGCCACCGTAAAGGAACGGTATCTCCCGCAAACGCTTGAGGTTTTGAACAACCAGCATAGTTCGATTAAATTTACCGTCGAAAAAGAAGTTGATGGGAAACTTCCATTCCTCGACCTGTTAATTTCCAGAAAAGAAGATAACACGGTGAAATTCGGAATTTATCGTAAACCCACGTCAACAGATCGCTATATTACGGTTGATTCAAACCATTTTGGAGCGCAAAAGCAAGCTGCCTTTCATTCGATGGCCCACCGTCTGTACAACATACCGATGGAGAGCCATGAATTCGAACTAGAAAAGCAAAAAATCTTGCAGGCTGGTGAATTAAACGGATACGATCAAGAATTCGTCAGCAAAATTCTCCGAAAACACGAAAGAAAAAAGCTCCGTAGCAACGCAACCACATTCAAACCAGAAAGAGATGAATCCCAAAGAGTCAGCCTGCCGTACCACCCACCACTGACAAATAGTATCTGTAAGATTCTCTCTAAACATGGTCTGAAAGTGGCTTACAAAAGTTCAAACACTTTAAAAGATCGACTGGTTGCTCTAAAAGACAAAGTGCCACCGGAAGAGAGATCTGGAATTTATGAGATTCCATGTCAAAACTGCCCGGCCGTCTATATTGGGCAAACCAGACGGAAATTCAGAACCAGAATAAAAGAGCACAAAAACGCAGTAGATAACAGCAGGAGCAACGAATCAAGTGTAGCAGCCCACGCGTCAGAACTTAATCATCACATAGATTGGGGAAAGGTTAAGTTCAAAAAATGTGTACGCAAAGCGTCACATTTAAACGCATGGGAATCCATGTATATCACTACATCGGAAAGGCCACTTATGAACGAGGATGACGCTCCAATCATATCACCGCTTTTCAACCTGCTCAAACCAAGTTTTCAACAACCCGACCACCCTTCGACGAATACTATTGGATAGTATGAACATGTATTAGTGTTTTTCCTTCATCTAGTCAGTCGGACATCGTCCTGTAGATGGGCAACATCGAGCCCGAAACCGGTCGACAAAAAAGGTAAATTTAATTCCTTTTTCCGTTAGTAAAAACGTTAAGTGTCGTGTCCTGTAATACGTCGTGTGTTATTTGTCCAGAGTATAGTATTTGAAGCTTGAAGTTAAGCCATTATTATTGACTTACTTTTGATAGTATTATCTTAAAAATATTTGTTTTTTTTGTATCATGCTTTAAATGTTTCATTATAAATATAAATGAAACATCAGACATACAATCTTCAGATGAAATATTTAAATTTTAATTATATTAAATAAATTTTTAACTACACAATATGCATGTTTCCTTATTAAAAGACAATTTCATTAATTTCCTGATAAAATGTGTCGTAGAACAATAAGATGTATTTCATTATTCTACTTATAAAAAAATTTTGGCACTTATGAGAGTTCTCACTGAGTTTACGAAATAGTATGGTATTTTTAAAATCCATCTAGGAAAGTAATTTTATTTTGGTTTATATGATTTGGTTCTTGGATCATGATTGCGGTTACAAGGAAATGGTAATCGATATTCATATCTCTTCTTGTAAAGGAGAGATGAATTTTGAACGCCCTGAAAACATGTTTTTAATTTAGTTTTCGAAATATCCCCAGCTAGGATATTTGGAACAGTTTGAGATGATATTTCATTTATTAAGACCGATTCTCTTTCAAAGAAATGATGGATTGGCATAACAACTTGATACCTAAATGGTAATAGGCTTTTTGTAAATTTGTCCAATATTTAGACATATTCTTACGCTTGGTTTTTTGAAAAATCTTTAAATAATCGTATCCATCCGAATCGGATCCATCTGTTATCACGAATCAAATATAACTTCATGATTAATTATTCGTTAAGAAAAAAAATGGGAACAGCTTCAGAATGAAACAATTAGTGAAGCACTTGGATCGATTGTTATAAACTATTTATATCTGACTTGAGATTTGTTGAACGTTTTTTTATATCTTTCTATGACAACAGACACGAGCTATTTCAATCTCACAAAAAAAATAACTACCTAAATACAACTGATTAAAAAAGCATCGAATACAAAATGCTTTACAACTCACTCGCCCTTGCTCGAATCGTGTACAATTGTGTGAAATAACATAACTTTAGTAGAAAAAATTAACTCTCTAAACCGGGTAAAGTGGTCCAAAAAGCTACGTTTGGAATACTGAGTTTCAGCAACATAATTTTTTTTAAAATTAATACGATAGCGAGTGTACCATTAACGTGATTTTAATAACTTTTTTATAAACATCAGATATGAGTTTTAATATTTGGCTGCAACAGTTTTCAACAACTAACCCACTTTACCCTCAGAAGGAGGAAAAAAATGCCTTCAAGACCTCCCCGGTGATGTTTGCCACACCTCACGAACGTTCAGGGTTCATCTTTAATGAATTTGTTTTTTTTCATCTTCAGCCAACATTATGACACTTCGTCATGTAACTTGGGCTTGGGTTCCACAGGGGAACGTTCGAATTGAAGGAAAAAAAAACTTTAGCACGAAACGGCGCGCGCGGAGGCGGCAAACTCGAATTACTCCACCCAGAGAGCGGTTGATTTTTTTCGGTTAGATAATTGTTGAATTGAAACTAGTAGGTTGCAGACAGATTGCTTGAAGACTGCGCGAGAATAGCTAAAGCGGTTAGTGCAAGATGGTTTTTTTTTTGTGCCATATCGAACCACTCCCTGGGGTCTTAGTTCTCATCGAGAGGTTATAAAAAGCGGAAATAAAAAAATCTTCATTGCAAACAATGTGACTAACCATTGTTTACTGAGCAGTTTATTCTGGATAAAAACTTCCTCTTCAAAACATTTGATCAAATAACTGCTTCCTTTGGTTTTACTGTTGAATTTTAGAACGCTTGAAAACAAACACAAACATTATACAACTGTAGTTCCTACTACATTCATTCAATCGCCCACTTTTATTCAATCAAAAATTATAATTTAAAGCAGCAGTGTATGAAATTGATGCATTTCTCATGAATGCGGCCTTTGGTTTCGGTGTATTAATTTTGGAACTTATCTTAAAGCTCATCAGCGGAAAAAAATAACACTCCTTTCTCTTCAATTGCTCCAATCGTTTCGGTTTCGCTAAATAAGAAGTTGTGTTTCTCTGCTCCTCAACAATAATAGCCATATGATGACTACACCATTTAACTAGCAATCGGCTGCTGGAAAAGCAATAAAACAATCACTCAAAGTCTCGGAACGAGCAAGCAGTTATAACTTCCCAAAAATCAACAGCCCATATAAAGAAACCACCAAAAACAGCTTGTATTAGCCATATTAGTTTCCCCGAATTGTTCGGGTTGGAGCCAATAAACAGCTAACAAAAAAATTATAACGCCGGCGACGAAAGTGAGAGTCATCATCATCACCGCAGCAGCAACTTGTCAGGAAATCATTCTCACCAAATGGTGTTGGTAATAAATCCCATAGAAAAAAAATAACACCTGTGAAAGGAGATTTAACGTAGGAAGAAAAACCAGAGTAACTTATTAGCTTAGTACAGTTCTGGTAGGTACTAAGATGTTTTGATAAAGACCTATACAAATGTGGAAAGGAAAATAACAACCACAAAAAAAAACATCTCAAGGGAAAAAAATCGACTTAACACCTCGAACTGAAAACGAAACAACTAGTCTAACAAATGCAGCAACATCAGTCGGACAGTACTAAGTTTTTTAGCTGAAGATGTTGCAGCAATTATTTCTCCTCGGGCTGCAGCAGCAAGATGGATGCTCGTGAAGTGAGAAAGAGTTCGACAGCAGGAAAAAAATCAAAACTTATTCAATAGTGAAACCGACAAAACAGACGGAGCCTCGGGTGGGCCGGGCAAAAGCAAATCGTGAAGTGGCTTTTTCAAACGTTCGACTTACTACTTGCTGTTGCTGTTTGCTGATGTTGATGCTGTTTGCTGGTGTTGTCTCGATCTGTTTCTCTTAATCTATTTGTGTTGTTTAGTTGTAATTTGGTTGTTTGCCGCTGGATGGTTTTGTTGTTATCTCTTCACAGGTGTGCCGAATAAGTTCGGTGCTCTGCATTTTGTAATTGCTGCCTCCCGAGATCTTGTAATTGTGTTCTCTTAATTCCGTAATGATAGTGCTGGCTGGTACTTGAATGGTTTTTGTTGCATAAAGTGTACTTTCGGCGTGCAGCGATTTGCTGCAGATGGTGCCTTATGACGTGTGGCACATTAAAATTCCCCAAAGTGTGATGTTCACTTTGAGGGCCATTATGATTTGATCGAATTTTTCGGTAGTATGGTAAAAAGCTTTTGGTTTGCTACACTAGAGGAATCAATTGACTGTTGGAAAAAATTAAATTATTTTCTTTCTTGTGTGTAATTGGTGCTCCGAGAAAAAAAAAATCGTTTGACTAAACGACTGACATTTACATATGGTAACAGACCTATTTTGAGCCGCTTTATTAAGTAGCTTTGGTTTTTCTTAAATAAAAAAGTACATGTTACAATTTTCTACTGTTTTATCCGTTCATTGCGAAGATCAAGGCCTTTTCTATCAAACATATCGTCGTTTATTGCAATGTAACAAGATTTAAGCCCAAAAACTCGTTTCTTCGATTTATTCGGTATTTTAGACCACCAGGATTCTATTTTGGTCCTCCTCCTGGACCTGTGTGTAGGATATCCCTACGCAGGGGAGTATCCGAGTAGTGTCGCTTCCTAAAGGGGAAACTGTGGGGATAAGACAATACCTTGCTCGTAACGGACTTCGCAGGGAGAGGGCTAACCACTGTCGGGGGATACCCACGGGTAGAGATGCTCTCGATGCCGGACGAGCCTCTCGAGTCGATGTAGGATGTAGTCACGGTCGGGAAAAGTGTGCCGTGAAAGGCGCGAGTCCAGGACAAGCTGTTCTCGATCTGGCACACGGAGGGCAGAAAACTGCGGGCCGAAAATCCTAGGATTGCCAGCCAAAGGGATAAAGAAGACCGGACAACGGTCGGAGTAGGCTGACCCCAACGACGGGGAGCTGTCGAGTAGTGTGCGTCCGACCCCACGGTTTGAAGCTACAAAGATAAGGCAACATCTTCTTCGTAGCGGATGCCGTGGGTGCGCCGTGCTCGTGCGCAGGATGCTCCACCTTCGGGGAGTATCCAAGTAGGGTGGTTCCCAACGACCGAAGCTGCGAGGATTTGATTATACCTTCTTCGCAGTAGAAATCGTTGGGAAAGGATTATTCCACGATCGAGCAATACCCACGAATAAGTGGCTCTCGACGCTGGGTGAGCCATTCGAGTCGGAGTAGGATGACGTCTTCGTCGGGAATCATCCGAGTTGTTGCGTTAAGTCCCGCACGTGTTCTGTAACAGGCGCTAGTCTAGGATAAGCTGCTCTCGATCGGCACACGACGGGTACAAAGGTGGCAAACCTCGAATCCTGGAGATAAGAGGTCGGACTTCGAGTCGTTAGAGGAGAGGTCAGGCCTCCAATCTTCAGGAGAAGAGGTTTGTGTGGCCTACCCATAGTCTTTATGATAAGTGGACGGGTCCTCGAGTCGTAAGAGAAGAGATCAGGCCCTTAATCTACAAGAGGAGGGGTATAAGTGATCACCTCGAGTCGTTGCGAGGAGAGGTCAGATCTCGAGTCGCTAGAGGAAAGATCGGGTCTTGAATCATGCAGAGGAGAGGTCAACCTCGAGTCGATGCGAGGAGGGTTCGGATCTCGAGTCTTTTGAAGAGAGATCAGGCCTCGAGTCGCGAAGAGGAGAGGTTTGTGTAGGAATCTCGAGTCATTGCGAGGAGATGTCGGTTCTCAAGTCGCTAGAAGAGAGATCGGACATCGAGTCGTAAGGATGAGAGGTTTTGCTGAAAGTGATCTCGTCAATGAGTATTCAAGAATAGTGTGTTAAACAGTTCGAGATGGGAACTAGGTCTGCGGCTCCAAGTAGAGTTTGGGGAGTAGGAGGTATACACGGAGTATATCATGAGTCTTCCCATTGTACCCATGGACCCAGAGTAGCAAACTGGGGGGACGCGGTGGCTCACCGTGCCTTGGAATACAATCCGTAAACCGGGATATACCATCTGGGTGATCGACTAATGAAAAAAACCCACTGGACCTATATTGGACCTATTTTGAACCACCCTTGAACAAAATAAGTTATTTTTAATTATGCTATATTTTCGACAGCGGTTGATGCGCAGTTTTGAGAATTATTAAGTTATTATTTTCTTATCTTAATTTAGTAGTGAAGTTTTGTTTTGTAACAATTAGTTGATTATGCATGTATTAAAAAAAAATAAAAACATTGATCATAAGTTTGGAGCCAAAACACACCACACGAATCCCCTCAGTGTGGACATACTTGTTCCGTATAAAGAAGCCCCTCGTTTGACGAAAACGTCAAAAAGAAATACGAGATATGAGAGTAAAATTTGATTCAGTGTGGAGAAAAAAACGGAAAAAGCAGTGACGTGAGCAGCTTGGATTCGACCGGAAAAAACGCGGCAGCCTCCGACGCAGGAAATCCCGGAAGGCAACCAGCAGACAGAAATGTCTCAGGGCGCGGTATTGTGCCATCAGCTTTGCGACTGTTTCAAACAGTTTACCGCTTCCGTTTTGCCGGACAGATCGCCTCTAAGCTGCTGGTTGCTTCATCCGAATCCGGTCGCGGATTAAAAAGGCCCGCGTCCGTAAATCGCACACAAGAAAGAACACGCTCGTGGAAGATTGGCGCGTCAAGCAAAGCCAGCAAAAGCGGAATTCGATTCCCAAACGGGACACCGGAAAAACACCTGGGAAGAGCGAGGATACCGAGCACACAAGAGCCTCGATATCGTGGCTTTTTTCTTTTTTGTTACGCCTTTGGCTTTATTCCGCAGGTGGTGTCGATCTATCCACGGCGTGCTATTTCCACATTTTCGTCCGCGTCCGAACCAGGCGGAATTTAAAAAACCCGGGTGAACAGTGATAGGTGAAACCCGTTGGTGGTCCTTTGAGGGTCGCACTACACTCCAGTCGGTTCTTGGGCAGAGTCTTTCTGTCGTCATCTGCCTGCTCGAACACTCACCCAAAGCTTAAAGCGTCGCGGGAGAAAGACTTTCCGCTTTCAGTCAAATAGTTATTTGGTAAGCAGTGCGAGGTGAACCCTGCTTGTCGTCCCCTGGTCGCCCGAGCATTTCATCGAAGGTCGCAGCATTGCGTGCGTTCATCGAAAGAGTTATACGAGTTGCAGTGCTGCGATAAGGCGAGATTGATTTGCCTGTGTGGCGCATCTGAAGTCGGCCGTTGTGATTCATGGCACGCGTGGGCGTGAACTTGTAGTCGTCGTAATCATAACACGTCTCACCCGAGAGAGATCGTCGAGGGAAGCGCTGCCTATATTGAGATCAGGGAAAATTACTTGCAGTTGTCGCGAGTCAATAGAAGGAGAGCTGAGGATTTTGCTAGAACGGGGTGGTTGCAACATCAACAAGCTTGCCCAGGTGATCAACACACCTCCTACGGTCGTCGGGCAGCATCAGGATCCGTGACAGGATCGTGTGACACAAACGTCGTTAGTGTTGACATGAGGCATAAGGCAAGGCAGCATTCCGAGCGCAGGCGCTCTTCGAACCCATGTCAGCTGATGACAACTAGGATCAAGTGAGTTTACCAGATCTCTTTACTCGAATACATGCGAAAATGAAAGTTTAAATCTTGTTTTACTGTTAGTGAAATGTTTACACCAGGACCTGTTATACCCGCCCCAGCAACATTTCCAATTTTTGAGCCATCCGTAAAGAAAGAAAGAGACCCAGAGCGTAGCGTAGGACCACCTTCGTCCCATACTCTCCGGCTAGGTTCTATCAAATTAAAAGAACCAAGCCGGAGAGTATGGGACGAAGGTGGTCCCTACGCTACGCTCTGGGTCTCTTTCTTTCTTTACGAGGATGGCTCAAAAATTGGAAATGTTGCTGGGGCGGGTATAACAGGTCCTGGTGTAAACATTTCAATTTCTATGGGTAATTGGGTTTTGGGACAGTTTTCCAAGCCGAAATCTATGCAATATTAGAATGTGTGAACATTTGTTTGAAAAGGAAATATAAAAATGCAAACATATGCATTTTTTCAGATAGTCAAGCAGCTCTTAAATCACTTAGGGTCCTACACATGCTCTTTAAAATTAGTGTGGGAATGCATCAATTGCCTGGAAAACCTAACTCAAAAAAATTCAGTCAATCTTTACTGGGTTCCTGGGCATTGCGGTATAGAGGCGCAATGAAAAGGCTGACAGCTTCGCCAAAGAAGGGTCTTCTATTCCACTAGAGGGGACCAGAACCATTTTGCAGTATTTCCAAATGCTATTTTAAATTAGAAATGAAAAATAAAGAAAAATATATAATTGCAAACAATTGGAAAAACTCTGTTGTAGGGGCAACAGGCTAAAAAATTTATCCAACCAAGTATTAAAAAATCAGAAATAGCTCTTAGCTTATCTAAGAAAGACCTTAAAATGTTTACAGGGCTCGTTACAGGCCACTGTGAATGCAGATATCACATGAAAAAAATTGGCAGATTGAACTCTGACGAGTGTCGTTTCTGCAGCATGGAGAGGGAATCGTCAGAGCATCTTCTTTGCGAATGTCCTTCTCTTATATCGATACGGATTAAAATAATCGGCTGTGGTATATTAGATCCCTCCGAAGTTTTTTTCAATTGGTCCTAAAAGAGGTGAACAGCTTCATAAGAGCGGTTATACCAGATTGGGAAAATGCTAAATCCCAAGATAGGGACACTATCTAATATATGAAAGTGATCTTCCTTGACTTAGCATACATTAAACAGGGGACATATTACAATAGATCAAATAACTGGTCGCAGTGATAGGTGAACGAAAAAAAAATCTATTAGTGCGAGGCTAGCCGGGTTCCTCTTGGCACTTTCTGCGAACATTATCATCGATATAACAGAAAATCTATTACAGTTTGTTCAAGTTAATTCATTCCTGAATTTTTCTCCCAGCCTTTATGTGGGTACTATTTGAATATTTCTTACTACAACCATCAACAACAAGTTAAGAAAATCTGACATCATCAACTCCGCGACATCAATTTGATGCAATTACAAGCCCTTTTTCGCTGAATATTCGCATAAGTTCAGTTTTATCTTTAAAACAACTTTCGTTCTACGAAAAATATTTATCGTTGGAGTTGATCTTTCAACAGTTTTTTTTTTCAAAAAACTGCATTACCACAGGGCTGAAAAAACTAGATTTGAAGAACTTTTTTGATTGTAATTTTTACACATATCAACAATTTTTCTGAAACATATTGAGTCTATCCCATAGCTATAGTTGAATATATTTATACCCTGAATGGTTGTAACTTTTAGAACAAACTATCAATAATTTTGCATGAAGGATCCAAAAGGATCATATTTCAATCCAAAGGATCCAATTTTATGTTTTCAATACTTTTAGTTAATCTTTTAATTATTTTTTTAGTCAAAATGTCTTTTAACTGTGGTTTTGAATGTGATTCTTCTCATAAAGATATTGAAGCATATGTTATCAATTCCATTACGATTGGTGCTTATGCCCAAAATGAACGTAGGTCGATATTTGAATTTTAAAGGCTTATACCGTTTGACAGATGCATAAAAAATTCTTGTGAAACAATATGCATCGGACAATGTGCAATCAGAAGCATTAACATAGATTTTTTTTATTTTTAAAAGATAATGACAACAATCAATCCAACCAAAGTTTTGTCATTTACAGTAGATAAATTGGATCAGAATGCTGATTTGATTTGATACGTGTTTTCATCATTAGATTCAAACAAACGAAACACAATATTTTGACAAATTTTCAAAAGTAGCCGTTTGAAACCTTTTCTCAATATTTTTGCTAATCATAATCTTTATAAAAAAATCAAAACATTCACTACAGTGCAAGAAATTTCAGTAATCGCACAAACATTTTTGAGGTTAATTTTCTTCAGGAATATCATCAATCATTTGACACATCTTTCAAAATTACATTTATTTTACCAAAACACAACTCAAAGCTGAGCAAAATATAAAAAAAATTAGAAGGAAATTCCTAGAAGCGCAATTCATGTTTTATAGTGAAAACATTGGAATTTCTTTTTTAACAAACCATAACTCAAATCTATTGTTGATAGCTCAGCAAAATATAAAAAAAATAGACGAAAATTCTTATAAGCGCAATTTATGTTTCATCTTAATTTCTGGTTGAAAACCGAATACAATAAATAATAATGATTTGATACACAGTAGGTACACTAAAGTGTGTCGAATTGTTACTTTTGCATCACGTTTCAGATTTGGATTTAATGCTTTGGTTTAATCAATATAACGTTTGAAACCTTTGATAAATTATTTCTGTTGTTGATGTTTGACTAACGACCTAAAACATATAAGTGATAAACTTAATTTTCTGAATGTTACACGCCAATCAAATTTCGTAAAAATGGTCGAGTCCAAATTTATACATGGGATGGGACGGTCAATTTATTTCTGATTTCAATATTCATATCAAAGGACAAAAAAGGGGTTCTTCCATATTAACTGTTAAATCTGTTTCAACAGCAAGTGAGTTTGTAACGCATCAAGACGAAAATTCATATACGGGGTGTTTTTGGCACGGTCAATTGATTCCTGGTTTCAAATTTAGTAGCAAACGACAGAAAAAGTGATCGAACATATAACGTGTTCCACATTTTCGCAATGATTGCTCAACAATATATTCGAAAAACTCTTATCCCATTCTCAAGAAACTGCATCACAAAACTTAGATTGGGCACGTGCACTTAGTCATACTCATAACTGAAAGCCTACCGGACAACGGTTGGCACTCATAAATTAGATTCACCGGGCAGCAATATTTTATTTTACTTCTTTTTGATATAAAAACCCTGACACTGAAGGGTATTGCGGTAACTTTTGCATGCGTGGGAGTCCGCTTGAGTCGGGTACCTTTCAGAGAACCATTAAAAGTCTTCAAGGAACAATCGAAAAAAAAAACGTTCATTGCAATTATATAACTTCTGGAAGTTATATGTTGAATACGGTAAAATGCAACGTTAAAAACCCGAAAGGCCAACCGCTACTGGTTTCGACCGAAAGAAATGGCAGCTGCATTTTGCTTTACGATGAATAAGGCAATCCAAAAAAAAAAACTAAATGCAAATGAGCAAAAGAACGGCATTTTTACCTTTCGGATGAGCTGTCGAGCGCCAAGAATGAGTGTGATTAATTGCAACTTCACCGGTAGGGTAATGACTTATGAAATTGTTGAAATGATTTAGTGCATCGCGTCTCCGGAGGCTGAATCACTATTTGAAAGAACCATGGAAGCCTTCGTTCGCCTACAATTTCTTCTATGGCCTTGCGAAAATGAAAAAAATCTACACTTCATTGAATCTCCTCACTCGCTGTGGAGTGGCTCTGTCTGTATTCCCAAAAGCCAATGGAATCTTTCTCTATGCAATCAACATCAAAAACCCTCACTGAATATTTCAACCAGCATTCATCGGTTTCATTGGCGATGAATTCCATTATTTCCCTCCAGTGCTTACAAGCATCCCATTATTTATGAATCAACCAGAATTGATTCTCTTGTTCACATTTCAATCAATACTCGACCGAATCTCTGCTGGGAAAGGAAATCTCACCTGAGGGTTTTGCTTCTCTAGCAATATGAATGTATGCTTGGTGTGTTTGTTCGAATACCAGCGGACGAGCTTTCATTCAATATTTGCTGATGTGGGGATAAGAACAATCCCTTCCCACAAACCAGAGATCCTCTTGAACTTGGAAAATTAAGAAAAAAAACTAACCTAATCCTGTGGAATGATAACGTTGCGCTTTGAGAAGTTGATTTATTTTTGGCGCTTTGTGAATGAAAGTTCCTAATTGCTGATAAATCAACATTTTTACAGAATTCCTCCTCCTCCTCAATTCCTTCTGAATCAGTTGAAAATCAAACATTCAACAATATTCTTAGGCAAACATATAAATGTTAAGGTTTTGGAATAAGAGACGGATTTAAAGGCAGGTTAAAAGCCTCCATTAAGAAAAATAGGATCGTTATACAGTCAGTCGCCTGTATAAGTCGGAAATGGATAAGGGAGAAACCTCTATAAGTGAGAGAACTTTTCAAGTCCCGTGATTGTTATAGCTCAAAACCATTATAAATGTGAGTTATTTTCTAATTATGCAAATAAAATCATAGAGATGAGCATTTTCTTACTGAATTTAAGGTACCGAAGTAATTTCTGATACCAAAATGACAACATGATAAAAGAAACTGACATCGTTGAATCAAAATATTGGTGTAGTAAATTTACCAATGATTCGACAGCAGTCATGTGGTGGTATGAATAAGGTTTAGCAATTGCTTCGGTAGCTTTTACTTAGCTCGAAATCAATCGAAGCAAAAGTCCAAAGCATTTGCTTAGTTTGGTATGAATAAACATTTGCTTAGCGGATGTGTACTAAAGTCTTAGAACATAGCTTTTGCTTCGAAAAATAGAGCTATCCAACCAGCAGAATCTGAAGTTTTCTAAAGTAAAATGAAAGAAGACGATCAGAAAATTGAAAAGTACGGTTAAGTAGCCTTGAAGTCGACGAAGCGGGTGGTGGGTGTAAGAACGACCGGATTTTTTTTGGTTAATTTGTGCTCGTATGTTGATGTTTAAAGAAAAATGAATACATATTCGAATATTGTCAAACAAAAAATGGCCTAACTTTAATATTTATCATAAGCTCTCCACCCCCCGCCCCCCCCCCCCTCAAGATGTATAAAAAAAATAGGCAATAGGCGCGCATTTTAATTTAGATTTTTTTTTTAAATCTTAGGATTATAAATTTTTTTATAAAAATGAGAGATCTGTATAATGTTTTAAATTATTACAATTTAAATCTTACTTTGAGCCAATTGGGACTTCTTCCACTATAGCCGGTTTTTTTAAATTTGAAATATTTACTAGTTGATTTGTTTAATTTCATCTTAGACGAACGACAAGAATATGAAAAAAGTTGGGTTATCACTTCGACTTTTCTTTATCCATGTTGAAAATGCCTTTTTGAATTGTTTTGAAGTGAAATATTGCTAATTTGATAAATTCATAACGTTATTAAAGAATTTTTTATTGGAAAAGTCTGCTACCGAGCATGCTTAGAAAATAAAGCAATTGCTGGGAGATTTGTCGAGCAATTGCTTCAGATTTGAGCTTTATTCATACCAAACTAGCTTGTTCTAAAAGTAAAAGCTCTTGACTGAGAAAACAGCTGTCAAAAAAACTTTATTCATAACAACCGAAGCAATTGCTTTAAGCGACTGCTCGACTGCTCGAATTAGTTTAGCAAAAGCAATTACTAGGTTTTTTTCATACCACCCATGGTTCTTGACACCTTATAAGTTTCGAGAATGCGAGCCTTCCATCCCAAGGCATGTTTTACATAGGTACTTTTTCCAGTCAAATATTTTCAATTACTTTTTAAGAAGGTTTTCTGACTGGTTTGAAGAAAAAGGATTGATCTAGAACCTTTATAAAAAAAACCCTGGACAAGCGAAAAATCTCTTTAAGCAATAATCAAGTTCATACCCCTGAACTCTAGCTTATCCAAGTTCGACTGTATATAGAAATGGAATTCTTTCTGTCTATCTGTCTATTCCTTATGGACTCGAAAACTACTTAACCGATTTGCTTCAAACGTGGTAGGAGGATACATTTCAGGCCGGAAATGGTTCGTATTATAATTTGAGACCCCTTCCTCTCACTGTGAAGGGGGTTGGGGTCTTCCAAACAAAAGACAAATGATTGGATAGCTCGAGAACTTATGAAGCAAATTGTACAAAATTGAACAATTGCTAGAGTGTTTTAGAACGAAGAAAGTTTCTATGAATATTTGGTTCCCCTACCTACTTCCAGTGGGATAAAAAGAAGAGGAAAGAGACCTTCCATATTATATTTTACAAAACTCGAATACAAATCAAGCTAATGGAACCAAATTAAGCTTAGGATCAGGGATGCCAGGTGGTTTTGTCAAAAATCAGACATCATGAAGAAACAATCAGGATTTTTAGGACACCACAAATTCTGTTTAAATTGCATAAATAAAGGCAAAATACTGGAACTGTAGACCTCTTAACTTATACAATGAGGGAAGCAATATCTTGGATTGCCGCAAGGTTATATGGAAAAACACCATTTCAATATCATCTGAACAGAACATTTATTCGGTTTAACTATTTTATTACAGATTTGTTCGATTGCCTAATAATAAAACTATAATTTAATCACAGTTTAGATATGTTTTGATAATAAGGATTACATTTAAAGGCCTTTTTTACATCAGGACAAATCAGGACACTTTCAATTATCAGGAAGGTTTTTTCGAAAATCAGGACAAATCCTGATTTATCAGGACAAATCCTGATTTATCAGGACACCTGGCACCTCTGCTTAGGAGAGTTTTTGAATACGAGAAATGTTTCAATGATTATTCGAGACCCTTTCTTTCTTCCTGTATATTAAAGAGGGGAGAGGGGCTTTCACACAAATTTTATTACATGACTCGAAAACTATACGAGCAAAAAGGGCTAAATTTGGCTAAGGTTCTTTAAACGATAAATTATTCAATGATTAGGAACAGGAGAGGGGGGGTACTTAAGGGCTGTATTCGAAAAAAATGCAACACTTTAATTTGTGATTAACTTTCGAACGGATGGAACGTACGGTAAAAATCAGACTTCTCACTTCGAAGGGTAAACTCACACAGCAGTAAAGGTGAAGTTCCACATTTGATGGGGGGCCTGGCTAGACGAGTAAATTTAGCCAAAAGTGGTTCAGTGTATCCAAGAGCAGAGCAAATATTCCCGTAGAGCACACCCAGACCTTCATTTTCCAAATACGGCATACCAGATATTACGAGCTCATGGTCTATCTCGAGTTTTTTGGTGCACTCTAATGAAAGTTGTAGCTCATTTTTTACCAAAGGAATGTCCTTTTGAAGGTTACTGACGTTTGTTGTACATTCATTTTTCAAGGCAGCTAACA